>NW_023597054.1:58919996-58936629 GCF_011947565.3 Pollicipes pollicipes | reverse complement strand
GGCGAATCGGTTTGAACAGGCCAGTGAATTCACCGCTGATGGCGTGGGAAGGCTTTGGCGTTGACGATGCCCGACGGCGTCACGTCTGAGACGCCGCCCACATTGGCGAGGTTCCGTTAGAATGGAGATCTGGGTACCATAATCATACAGATATGAGGTATTGTCATCTCGCAAACATTTTTCCTATACCATTCAGTTACAAGATCGACTGACACACTTTTTGCCTGAGACTAATCAATATCAACCAACTCTGGGCGCAATGTGCGATTTATGGTGATAAGTAAAGAGTCCAATAACACAACTGTATAAAAAAAACAATAATTTTAATAGAAAACCTGGGGTCTTGGGGAGGAATTTCAGGCGGCTAGCTAGCGGCTTTCAGGCTGACTGGCGGCTAGCCGGCTAGCCAGCCAGCCGCCATCATCGGCTAGCCGCATCAGCCGGTTCGCCGCAGGGGCGCTTGCCGACCCAGTTAGCAGTGGGGAGGAGGCACGTCTGAAAAACACATGCCCCAAAGCCATGTCAACGGATTAGAACCGCGGATTTGACATGCATACACCACATGAAATCCAGGGTACCTCTCGATCATTTGCAACTATTGCAGCTCACTAAAAACTACTATTTACTAGAAACTAGAAACTATTGCAGACTGCCTGAAACTAGACACCATTTTTTTAATAACAGGTAAAAAATCCCATTCGCATCTGACACCTCAGACCGCGGTTCTAGCTTCATAGTGGTGTGTTCGTGCATTCCAACGTACCTTCACCAGATTTGAACAGCCGAGTGATCCCACATAATATTATATAATCAACATGCAAACCGTAAATTCAAGATTTCGAAACGATGTCCGATTATCTACAGCCACTCATGTTGCGCCGCAGCATAATCAATCTATATAAATAGCTACCCCTTGTTTGCCATTCTGTCTGGCAAGATAAAAATCATCCAGCTGGTGGTTAGCTGCCAGTGTTTAGAGCTGGTAACCCACCGAGCCGAAAACCGGCCAGCTGCAACCAACCCCGGTAGACCGAATCAGACACGGCTTATCTGTGTTCTAATTCCAGCCAATCGGGCGCCACCCCCCTTTTACGTCACTCTCATAAACGTGGAGGGCCGTGGGATTCCGACCGACCCGTAACCATGGACGGACGGAGTGGAGGGACCAAGGCTCACACCACCCTCCAGTCCTCCGTTCTACGCCTATCAGCCTAGCAGCTGACTGGGCACCCCCAGCCGCGAACGATTATTGACGGCAGAATCATGAAAAAGTTTTTACTTTACAAATACTACAATCAATTCTTGAAAAACAATTATTTTACAATTTTATAGGTGAAACCCATGCCACTTTGACTGGAAGGATCCTACACCGATCCGCCATTTTCAAGCGACCGAACGGGCACCAGGCGGCCACGCCGCCCGCAACAGAGAGCGACGACCATCCCACCCCGCCGCCCGGCCGCCAAGTCCCGAAAGTCGACCAACCGACCTTCACGTATATATAGAAGACCCACCGATGACGTCATAACGTCAACTTCAGCACCGTTTTGACGTCATTTTTCCTTTTCCGATCGACGGCATAATCAGCTGACCACGGATTTTTACCCAGAATGCGCCGCAATTCAGATGTCTCATGGAAGTGCGACGGCGAGGCTGCGTCGGTGGGGAGCTGCGATTTTGTGCCTTTTCCTGGCCTAATGCGGCATTCTCCAGTGGAAGTCAAGAAGAGATTATTGTCTGCACTGGACGAGGATAGCAATGTAAGCTTTCTACAGTCGTACGACCCCGGTGATGGCAAAAAATCGGCAATTTCTGCCCACGTTGCGGCGTGCTGGCGCAGATGCCCGCTGGGGGTGGACGCGTCCGCGCAGCTCCCGCTAGATCACGATTTTTTCACTTCATCTTTAACTAAGGCACTCAAATTAATGACCAATCATTTCAGCAAACGATGGCGATCAAAATGGTGTATATTATGACCATGTTAGGGGCGTTTTCACGAAAACTTACCGATCGGGAAATGTTGGTAACGCAGCCTTTTCGTCTGCTTCTTGCTTCAGTAATGGCCGCGGCCTGGCTTCGCGCATGCGCCGACGATTAACGTGCGCTCTGATTGGTGCAGCGAATGTGTGTCTCGTACGATCGAAGCTCCCAGCTGGGGCATGCCGACAATGTTCGTAGGAGGCGGAATGACGCGGTTGCAAATGCATTGTCTTTCTTGCTAAATTATATCATGCAACTATCATGAAATTAATTGCTTCTGATTTGTTACTGCAAGCATAATCATTTTAGAGCTTGTCGCTAGCTGCCCACAGGTCTATTTATGAAGGAGGCATGGGGAATGCTGCAAATTTCCATTCCTCATGTCATCACAGGGATGGTTGGTCAAACAATTTCTGGAATTTCCATTATTTCTATAATGATTCAGTGACTAGAAAATATTTGCCTTTTCTTAAGTGTTTACAATATTGGTTTTGTTCTACAAGGTAATGTCAAAATATTGTAGTGTGATGGGATAAAATTAGTTGTGTTGACTTGAAATGAAGGTCAGGCATTGTGCATCATTTGCAATAACTACATATCATAGTGGCATTCCAGGGGAAGACTGTTGTGAGCAGGTTTCCCAAGGAAGTGGCAGACACCCCAGTTCTGAAGGTTCTAATAATTTGTAGAGAGTTAAAGATACCTGTAGGGCTTCTAACTATAAGCAATTGAGCTTCATAGCATGAAAATGACACTTTCAACCTAAACATGTCCTTCAAATACAAAATAGGCCCCTGGTAAACAAAATTAGTCCTCTTGGATGAAAGAACCCTCAATTCCCCAATTTCACATCTTCATTAACATCCGGGATATATTCTCAACCACAGTTCACTAGGTGGCATTGGTTGATGTTGAAATAAGGTTACTTTGTTGCCTGAAAAAGTAAGATTCTTTTTATAATATGGTGAGATCATAGTCAGTAGGAATATTTTTAATCTTACTTTTTAATTTTTTAAATGTGTATTTTATTCTTAATGCTGAATGGTTCAAGTAGGCATGTGCCATCACACTGCAGATGCATGCAAAACAATGTTTTCAATTTTGGCATGTAATGTTCATCAAAACACTTAAAGCCAGGCAAGCATCTGGATCTATGAACAATATTTCAGGTCCTGGATGGTTGTCTGTCAAAGCTAGAGTGATATTCTGAATCCTCGAGGGGACCATCCATGAATATGATGCTTATTTTTATCATTTTCTAACCCTATCTCTCCCTGGTTATGCACTGATCATGCTTGGTGAGCCACTGCTCCCCTTAGGTATGCTTTGTTAGGCTAAACGTCACAAAAAGTAGCACCACCTCAGACGCAATGGAACATGAAACAAATAATTGGCATTGGTATTATTAAAAAGCTGATGGTATCCAGCTTTGATGGCCTCATCTGTGTTTCCCATTTTGGCATGACTTGCACCTACACCTGAGCATAGTGTTATGCCATCCAAAACCTCCCCTCCCTCCCTAGTCATACTTTTGTGTTGCTCTATCACCAACCCGCCCATCTCCCCCACCCCCTCCCCCCCCCCCCCTCCATGTGCAATGCAATTTGTGGATAGTCTCATGGACCCTGTAACAAAATGACGGGATGGGTCCAGGATTCTGGATGATCTTTTGACAGAGTTTCAGCTAACATACAGAATTCTGAAGGAAACTTTGGCAAAATTTTGAAATAGCTCCAAGACTGCACAAAATGTTTTGATCAGATTCCTAATTACACCCTATATTCAGGAACATCCAAGACTTGATGATACAATTACAAGGTATACAATCTGTCCTGAGGTGTCACAATATATTTGCATCAGTACAATATTTGAAGATTGGGCCTCCTATCATAATACAGACATTGCTGATGACTTTTTAGGTGTGCTTACAATTAACTTTGCTCTGTGATTAATTGGACTTAACAGTTGGAAGAGGTCATTGAATGAGATTTTGGGTAACAACTTCTTTTTTGACACATTTTTTGGCTTGCCACAGTGAAAAGCCTTGAGTTTGGTTTGCATTTACTTCCACTTATCTTGCAGGGTCCTCTAGTTTTGGGTTTTTGCTTGGTAGGGTGTTAACACTGCCCAGAAAAAAGCAAGTCAAAGAGACATGTGGTAGTTGAGATGTCAAGTCAGCATGCAATCTGAGGCGTCAACTCATGTTTTACCATGTTTTATGTTATGTTTTGGTTATGTTCAGGCAATGGCAATGAATGATTAAGACATCACAAGGTGTGGTCCTGCAGTTTCTTTTGACCTGCCATAACTTAAAAAACTGAACATGATGCACATCATGAAATGCCTTTATGGAGTGAGTGTCACCAACTTAGTTATTTCAGTGCTCAGCCATCATGGCATAACCTCGGAATTCGCCCATTCGCCCCCCCCCCCCCCCCCCCCTGTGGAAGTTCAATGCACCAACAACTCGAGCTCTGTGCCCTCGACCAGGCTTCACTAATGTACAAGTTTCTTGAGTTCCTATTTAGGCAAAAGCATTTGTCTTGAGTATTTGCCCTTGTCAAGATGTTTCTTATCATGTATGGCATGTTAATGGTTAAGTCAGAATAGCAGAAATAGTACCCAACATTGTTTGATACCTGTTTGGGTATGGTATACTGCTATCAGACATGGGGATCAAGCCAGACTCTCAGGTTCAAAACCTCCCGAGCCAGGCTATAGCATGAAGTCAAAGTCAAAGTAGAAGCCAAAGGCAATGGCTTTGAAGATTGTAACTGTGAAATTAAAGGTGAAAGTTTCGTATTTTTACAGCCCGGGGCGGAATTCGAAGCCAGTGAGTTTGTCCTTTGCACACGCCCACGATTTTTTTTACTTTTTACTTTTTTCACCTGAGGTCCAAAGCAGAAATCAACAGCTTCAGAGTTCGCAGGCATGAAATGAGCTCCAAAACCACATGCAAAGCAGAACACTCAGTTCAGAATCACAAGGCTGAAGCTGAGACCAGTCAGGCCTAAATCCAGCGCGCGACGTTTTGCGAGACCCGAACTCATGACCGCAATTTCTAAAGGTATATGGGATCAGAAAACATCAGGATTGTGGGAGGTGATCGAGACGAGGTGGTAACAGATCGCGGCGAATGACAGGTTTTAATCCAGCCATCGCCCTGGTCCTGTGTAATTAGCAAGTACGCGGTAATTTGTTGTCCGCTCGTCTTACTTGTTCTTTGATCTTACACAGCTGGCTCTCCGGGCGTTCTGAGATGTCATTGGTATTGATGACCTGATTATTTTTTACTTTCAGTTATGGGCGTGTCGCAGCCTCAAAAAAATTGTGTGGTATGTTGTGATGAGACAAGAAAACGTTTTTGCGGAGATAAGTCCCAACTATAGTGAAAAACAGCCATGACTAGGCTGAAGCCAAGATGAGGTGATTGAGGTTGAGATGATTGACAGCATGAGGTTGATAGCCAGCATGAGATGAAGGTGATTGACAGGTATTATGATGCATGCATTATCAGCTCTGATGATGCATGCATCTGATAGTCATATATGGATTGCATGAAGGTGATACCTGAGCTCTACTTCAAAGATTGTTTGAAGTGGAAGCTTAACCTAGCCACTGAAAAATACTGCACTGAAGCTGAACCCGAGGCCATTGGAATAAACCTCTGCCTTGCGAAGCCAAAGCCTAAGCTGTGTGTGGTCCTGTGGCTGGCTACTCCAGCGTGCATTAGTATTGAAGGGATTGCTCGCCCGGGAGTAATGTGTTAGGATGCTGCAACTCACTATTTTGGGGTTCTTGGGGTTCTGGCCCTTTTCCGAGCATGGGGACCCCGCCCCCCCCCCCCCCCCTCAAGTGGCGTAGCCAGCATTTGTCCCGGAGGGGAACAAATCGGGTCATAGAGATCCATTAGGTAAGGGACTGCTGTTAGGCGCTCTAGGGTGCCTGTTTTGGTGGTTTAAACAACCTTATTGGGCTCGCAATCCTACATGGATCCCCCAGACCCATTTTTTACGTTTTGGAAGCCCTGTGGCTGTTACTATCATCAGAAATTAATGGGTCCTCGCCCTCAGGGGCCGCCACGTCCGGGTTAGGTGGGAGGGAACATAGCACCAAAAGCTCCCACTTGCCAACGCCACAGATTCCGCCCCCCCCCCCCTCGCCCTCCCTTCGGGTTGTAATAAATAAACCAAATTGTACGTGTGTTATCGAAGTTTGACTACATGCCATTCACAGGAATGACAATGGGGGAGACCTCCAGCGAAAGTTGACACTCGTGCGAGCATGATGGTCTCCCTGATATTGTACGCACTATCATGCGTCCACAGAGATAGCTGATACTCCCGGCGCACGAGGCAGTTGCATCTCATGATATGTGACCCTGCATGTAGCAAAAGTAACGTGAGAGAGACGGCTCCCATGCTTGAAAAAGGGAAGTTTCAAACAGTGTGAGGTGGATTGTGGGTCGCCAGCACAGGTATATCAGTGATATTTATCTGTGTCTGGATGCAAAGCTTCGCACGTCAGCTAATATGTACACAGCAATTGATATATGCGATTAGACATGCGTTGGCTTTGTCAAATGGAGGGCGGAGGAACACATCTTCACTCCTACACCAGCATTACAGCGATGTGTATGACGTACATACAGTATGACGCTGTTCAGTGTCATTGGAGTGTACCAGTGTGTCACTGTCCATTGTCAGTGCAGTGTGTCGCTGTTCACTGTCAATGCAGTGTGTCACTGTCACCACCAGTACAGTACATCAGTGTTGGGTGTCAGTGCAGTGTTTCACTGTTTACTCCGTGTGCAGTATGTCACTGTCAATACAGTGTATCACTGGTCAGTGCAAAAATACAGAAAATTGGTTGACACTGGTGCGTTACTGACAACAAGCTGCGTGCAGGTGATGTCTCCGCACTCGGGCCGTGAATGTGAAGTGATGAGCAGTCACATGGCAAATAGGTGATACTATGCATGCAACAAGCACAGCTATTCTGAATTCCACGCTGGCGACGCGAGTCCCAAACCATCCAGTTACATGTCCAACTGTCTTCCGTGGAGCTGGTGAACATGCAGAGTCATGTCTGCCAAGACCTCGGGGAAACTAGCAAACCGTTACATAATTGCCTTTGCTCTTGTAGTATCAGAGTAAATTTAATATGGTGACACCACATTTGAATGGTGAGTGATGTATTTTCCACTGCTGACAGAAAATTGAAGGAAATTCTGCGACACAGCATTAGTCATTAACCATCCCTCGGTCACAAACTTGGCTAGGCGCCAAGCCGCCGACCCGAAAACTGACTAGTCGCAACCAACCTCGGTTGATGCAATGTCTGGGCTTTCAGGAGTGACCCAAAGCCATTGTTTTACAAGAGATGCAGGTACAAGGTCATATACGGCCGTGAATTACCTCAAATCAATCCTTTTGAAGGGTAATGGTAGCGTATCTTGCCATGAACCAGTTACCTTCCGGAGACGTATTAAAGGCTGTGCAGAGATGCTGAGTCTGATCTGACCTCATTTGACCTTGCCTTGGATGTGGACCATGAAAACAAATTCAACGAGCTGAGAACCAGTTGAAAATCTTATTTGGGCCTAGAAGCCTCTCCTTTTGTATGTTACTCAAATAACAAGCATTGACTGCTTTTGTGTAGAATCAGCATCGTGTGTTAAGATGCACCCAACAACCCATGCTGCTGAAAGCTGCAAAACCACAGAAGTTGGGGAGGGTCAAATGTGTCACAAAGGTCAGAGGTGTAACTTCATATAAGGTATTTGAATAAATCCCAGTTCTTAACTGTATCAGAAACTATTGTGAATATCCAGTTCCCGGAACGGTTTCAGGCGTTTTAACACAGTTGTAAGGATACCGATCAGTGCTGGGCATGCGCTATCCACATGCGATAACTTTCTGCCGGTGTCGTCTGTTCCAGTCCGTCGCATCTGACGGCAGACGATTTTTAGTCAGCTTTCATTTGTCACTACCATTGTCCCGGACGAGGATGAGCCATCATTTGTGCTGGGCGAGGATGAACTAGATCCAGAAGGGCCTGGATCTGAATATGGTCGATCACAATATTCCATCCGTCTTTTTGCTGCGGATTAAGATAACGCACGTACGGGTTAAACGGTCTGGGCATGCTTAGCTCTCTCTATTTTCAGCCTTCCAATCGCACTGCATGCACATACTAACGTGTTTTCCGTCGTGAGCTCCAAACCCAGTGCGTTCTGTCAATCCAGCCCTGCTGTTCTGTTGCAGGTCATTGATATGGCGGTGGTACTGGACGTCATCAGTATCCTCGAACAGCTCCCTATCTCACTGGAGGCCTTGGAGGTAAGCTGCCCGTTTGGCCGGCGACTACATTTGGCGTGCACACAGCAGCTAAACAAATCGTAAAAATTGTTTTTTTCATATGTCGTTGGAAGTTATTTCATCCCAGCTCTGCATCGTCATATAACATTTTGAGCTGATCTTACACCATGACCTCACACCATGAGCCTATTTCTTGGTCCATTGGTTGTTGACTGTAGTCAGTAACAGGCGACATCCTGTTTTAAGCTTCATGGTAATTTTACACATGCATGCTGGAAACACTACGTTTTCTAGAATGTTGCCAGCACCTAGTGATCTGTTTGCAACAGTTTCCAAGTGTTTCTAGTGTTTCTGATTTTGTTCAGTATATGTGGAATCAAGGGTAATGTGTTAACTGTTATTAGCAGCCTTCATCTCTGTGAATATCCTAGAACTCATTGGAAGTGACACACCAGCATGCTCTGTGGTCCATAAACTTGCGCGTCATATTAGCGCCGTCAGTGCAGCATGTGGTATCAGTGTGGACCTGGTGACGGCCATTGACCGCCGCCTTGTTTCAGGCCACGAGATTGGGAAAGCACATCAACGAGCTACGTAAGAAGACGGAGGACACCAGCCTGAAGAAGCGGGCCAAGGCGCTGGTGCGTCGGTGGCGTGGCATGATGGTCATCCCGCAGCCGGAGCCAGCGCCGGTGGCGCCGACAGCCGTGCGGCGGAGTAGCCCGTCCGGCGCCAGTCCGCGCTCCTACCCGTCTAGTGCCAACACCAGCCCGTGTCTGTCGCGCTCCACCACGCCCGGTCTGAGCAAGCTAAGCCCCGGCCTGGTGCGGAACGTGACGCTACAGCCCATCAGTCCGGCGCTGGGCAGCTGGCCGCGCCCGCCGGCCGCCGCGCCCGCCCACCAGGCGGCCTACTCCCCGCCGCCGGCTCAGACGCTCGACAAAACGGACGTGGCCAACAAGCGCAAGAGGAAAGCGGAGCCGGCCGGCGGCGAGAGGTCGGACAAGCGGCCGTGCTTCAACGGCGTGCAGGACGAGTGCAGTAGAGATAGTATCTCAGGGGAAATCAATTCTGAAGTGCCTCCGGCGCTGAAGGCGGCGCCGGCCAAGAAGCCGCGCCGCTCGCGCTCGGCCGCCGCCGAGGTGGCCTCCTTCGACGACCTCACCGAGAAGCTGGCGTCGGTGGCGCGCACGCCGCGCGTCAAGACCACGCGCCAGCTGCTGTCGGATCTGGCCGAGCGCAGCGGCGACTCGGCGCTGGCGCGGCGCGCCTCGCAATTTCCGGCCGCGCAGCCGCCGCCGCCGCCGCCGCGCCGCGAGCCGCCGCACGACCTGACGCGCAACAAGTCGGCGCACATGCAGAAGTTTCTCAACTGGCAGGGAGGCAAGCGGCGGCCGGCGCAGCCGATCGAGACGATAGACCTGGAGGAGGTGGAGGCCGCGGAGGAGGTGGGCGCCGGCGAGCCGCCGGCCGAGCCGCCGCGGCCCTGGCCGACCGAGGAAGAGATCTTGGCGCGCCTGCCGCCGCTCGACGAGAGCGCGATCGTGTGGAGCGACGATGAGCCGGAGGGGGATGGCGAGCCGGCGGCGCGGACCGCCATCGACCCCGCCCACCTCGATGCCGGCCACCGCCTAGAGAACATTAACGGCAATACGAACCACGAGGGCGAGTTCAGGGAGTGGCACCAAGTTGTTACGGCATCTACGTGCGACGGAGGCGTACTGTCCATGTTGCCTTACGTTATCATTGATTAGGCTGCTTGGCGTTTGTGCTTATAGTCGCTTGTCGGTCCGTACTTCCTAGCGCGTATCCGTACGCCGCGCGCGTGCTATTGTTCCGAGCAAGTTGTGACCCCACGACAGGGATGGCAATGCATACTCCAGAATGGACCGACCGGTCACCCCAACCATGTCTTTTTTCTGATTGTTTCGTTCGGTTCGTGAAGTCTCATGGCCGTGCCCCAGTTTGTTCATCAACGCCATCTTCCAGTGCAGTCTTTCAGACTACAGAGTATCTCATTTATGTCTAAACCAAGGGCGTTCTTATCCTGGTCGGCCACGCGGTTTGTTTGACCGACGTTGGAGTCGTGGTTGTCCGCACACACACGCATACACATACACTGTACATAGGGTACTGTTGAGTTGCCAAATATCCGTTGTTTGTGATAATTGCACCTCCAATACATGATCAAATTCGCATTACTTTGAAAGCTACGTACGGTAAGCGCCGCTAGTTTCCGCTAATTTCCGGTTATTGCTGGTGGTCAGAACTTGTTGGTTCGGTACGTGGCTTGCATAGCAAGGTGTCTGGAGGTCAATAGCAAGGTGTCTGGAGGTCAAGGCATTGTTGAGACATGGCGGGAACCCAACGAGTTGCGAGAATTGTCTCAATTTTGGAAACGTCATGCACATTGAGCTGATGAAGTTTAAAGTGTTGAATACATGAGCTTTGCGAAACGCTCGTATTTCGCAGGACGCTGAGCGGTGTCGAGCTGGTCTCGTTCTGGTTTCGGTGGCCTCGTAAAATTGTACGGGCGATGGCGTCAGAAAGCCAAGCATGTTGGAAGTGTTACGCAGCCGCGCCTGCGTATCGAGTTATATAAAGCCTATTAGGGAGCCCGCAAGCTGAAGTGGAACAGCCTCACACGGATTTGCGGACTGCAGGACCGATCTGTGCAGCGCTGGGTGTTCAGAATCACATCCTTCGCCATTGGCTGGCGGCGTAAGTTTCTTGCATTGCGGAGGCGCGGAAGTTTGTCGTAGCCGGTTCAATGGCGGCATTATGTCGGTCCGTGTCAGCGTTGAGTATCCTGTTCCGTGCCAGATAATGCGTCGATGTAATATCAGCACGATCCGGTCCGACCCAATCCGCGTTTCTCATAAAGCAAAATTCTGGTGCGACTGAAGAATGTTTTTCAAGAAATGGCCCACACAGTCAGTGAATTTCAACCCAGTATTGACGAGCACCAACATCACAGGTGAAGGATGCATAAACACCAATTTAAGATTCGCACCAAATATCCAATTTTTTTAGGCCCCCACTTTTCAAATTCGTGCCTTGCCTTAGCTTAGCTTAACCGGTTCAACCCGGCCCACAAACGTCCACCCCTGTCCCCGAAGGGCTGACCTACGATGCGACGTCCAGACACAACGCCACTGACCTATCAGCAGCTGGGCCGCATCCCCGCTGCCAGGCGGCCACACGTTGCAGCCCATGCACTCCAGATCAGTGCGCAAACAGCAGGTCCTACGGCTTGGAGCATGGTCGTTGTCTGTGATCTGAGCACTTCGTCGTCATAGGCAGCAGCCTAAAGAAGGCACTTTTCCTGTGAAGAAGTGGTCCTGCTGGCGTGTGGTGCATGCGAGCTGCCACGGGCGTGGCCAGAAATAATAAGAGGGTTTAAACATTTAGACTGCCCACATGACCCAGGCAAAACGATTTAAAAAAGGCAACCTTCCTAGTGGATGCTATCGACAGCTTGCGCTAATCGAATAAATGCAAGTAAAACGTGCACAAAATGCAAAATCGCGCATGTAGAGGCGGCACCAGGAAAGCAGATAAGGGGAAGATGTAGCAAGCATAAAAAGCCCGGTTCAGGGTTCAGCAATCGGGCATTACTTCTGCTCTTTTGCCATCGGCAAATACATTGACAATAATGCTTCATGCGACAACTACTCGTGCCTACGCGCGCCCTGCGCGTAGGCACGAGCAAGAGCATTGTTTAGCAGTACCGACGGGAGACAGATATCTGGATGTTAAGTGTTACACGTACACCAGCGTCCATGTATCGGCGATCTGTTCATCGTGGCATTCTTTTCCGTATGCGTATCAAACGTACCAGGCCATCGTCAAACATAGAAGATGGCACGCTTCCCTTGCTGGTAACTATGTACGCGCTTTTTACCGATTTGTTTTACACGCACCATGCTACATGTTCATCAAATGCATGTCCAGTGTTTTTACCTCTGCGCCCCCACGTGTGACATTCTCAAAATGCTTTATATCTTTGCGCGTCGAATGGGAGTTCCACTTCACTGGTGTCAGACTGAGCCCTCGAACGGCAAGGTGGGCCCGACATACTTATATGTTTCAGGGGTGTCAAATTAACCCTCCCCGCCCCCCCCCCCCCCCTCCACTTGAAAATCAAGCAAGTCACTACGTGCAAATAGGCTTTTCTGCAACATATCTAAATCAAACAAATTCACCGGACTTTCGAGAAAATGCTGCTGATACTGATTTTGATACTGACAACACTACGAGGCTGACGTTACTAATACTGTTTCGAAATTGTTTAAAACACTTTGCGCTTATTCTTGATTCAAAATAGGGCAAACGCAACGAAAACGTAAAAATACACCGCGATACATTGTATTTCACCTCCCTGTGTTTGAGAGACCGTATTAACGATAAACATTCACGCCCAGTGTGTAACACTGGTCATAAAATGTCGCCAAAAATGTATCGCTCGTGTCACGCCAAACCTCTGACTGAGTCGCGATCATAGGATGCAAATATCCAGGGAGGGCGTGTTCAGATCGCTCATCATTCACACCTAAAAATGTAGGGAAACGGGCGCCGGCCAGTGCAAAATGGCGAACGATAGGATGATGAGGCAGCATTGCAGCCGGCCTGTCTGCCGCATTACACACCGTTGCAGGGTCGCAGTACTGGCCAGAAGACAAAACCAAGTCTGGACAGACGCTCCGGGCAGTCCCACAGCACGTCCGTCACACCACACCTGACCTGACCTCCTCACAACACACTGCAACGCAAACACCGCGTGTACCGATCACCGGTTGCCCCGGCTCCTGCTGCCGTCGGGACCCACGTGCCGATGCGCCCCGCTCGCTGCAGACCACCGCGCCGGCCGCCAGACCCCGGCGCTCCTCCGCGGCGCGCCCCGCCTCACACGTCCAGCTCCAGCTCGTGCCGCAGGAACTGCAGCACCGCCGCGTGGCTGGGCAGCACGTTGAAGCTGCGCCGCAGCACGCGCGGCATCAGCCGCTCCAGCATGTAGATGAGATGGTGGTGGAAGCACGCGAACGGCGTGCCAGCGTCGGTGGCCAGCCGCACCCAGTCGCGCACGCAGCTGGGCGGCGTGCTGGGCGCGCCCGAAAACAGCGCCGGGTTGTTGAGCAGGCCCTGCGCCGCCATCACGCCTGTGCACAGAGACGCGCGCGCACTCAGCACTGGCCGGTGGCCGGAGAGGGTGCCATGAACATACCCACTCTCCCTCCCAGTGTCCATCTTCAGTATGCACCGCCTCTTTTCAAAGGTCCGGCTATTCCATGAAAGGCGCGGAGTGCACCGGATGGGGGGGGTGCGGAATTGTTAGGGGGATTTTTTATAGAAAACAGACCGAGAGAAAAAAAAACCGATTAGAATGGAGTTAAGGCTGAATGTAGAGACAGTCATCATCGATATAAAAACTCATGATGATCCCGTGGAATGCTAAAATACAATACCACGGGTTCACCTGACTGATTTAAACACTGACACATTGTCCGACAGTTTGAAAGCCCGCTTTCATACATTAGATAAGAGGGGGGTCAATGAGTATGGCGCCCCTTTCGCCTGTATCTAACCGAGCTATGCACTGGAGGACGGCACATGCGCGTTCCTACCGTTCACGCCGGTGGCGTCGGCCGTGGCAAGCGCATCCTCTCGGGAGCGGATGTCGCCGTTGGCCAGCACGGGCACGCGCAGCGCGTCGGCCACCTGGCGGATGGCGTCCAGCTGGACGGGCTCGCGCCGCTGCTGCGCCGTCCGGCCGTGCACGGTGACGAACGCCACGCCGGCCGCCTCGGCCCGCCGGCACAGCTCCACCGTCTCCCTGCGGCGGCGGCGGCGGCGGCGGCGGCACAACGCTCAATTGCCTGACACACGACGATCCGAGGACGAACACCGCACGGCAGTTGTACGTTGGCTGCTCCGTTCATCGCGTTTGCATGCACACACGATGGCGAAAATTGGTTTACACAGTAATACGGTGACAAGACAACACCAATACCCCCAGAACAATGCATAAGCAGATTGTTCCATTGGCTCTGTACCAGGTGATTTTAGTTTACTCTCCTTGTTCACTCAGCTGGTAATCATTGCGGTGCAAATAACCAAGGCAGCTGATACGCCCTTCAACTCAATAACCAACAGGTTGCATTGGCGAACAACGCGAAAAGTGGCTTAGTGCGGTATGATTACGTTGGGGAGCACGACCGCCCAGTTCACTCACCTGACGTCTTTGTGTACCCGTATCTTCACGGAGACTGTGAAGTCGTTGTCTGGTATCCGGTTTCTCGTCTGCCTCACGATATCATACACCAGCTGGGGCTTGTGAATGAGGCAGGCGCCGATGCCCTCCTGCTGGGCCCAGCGCTGCGGGCAGCCACAGTTCAGGTCAACACCCTGACACCACCTGCGGACGGTACGGGCCTCGTGATGGTAACCCCGACCTGATCACAACAGGTCATGGGTCAGTCCGGAACCGGAGGAACTGTGGACACGTTACGATATCAGGACAGGGCTCCTAGCAACCGTGTCGTCAGTTACAATGCATCTTCACAACCATGACGAAGTAACACAAACCGCTGTTCCGCATAAATCTCCATTCTCAGGTATCTTTGAATAGCAGTACCATGCATCTACTTAAGAGAAAATAGAACAGGCATACAATGTGACAAAATTATATGCTATGGAAAACAGCGAACATTAACTCCTCCGGCGATAAGAAAAAAAACGGCAGCGCAGTAATAGATCAGAAGCTGAAGAAACTGGGCAACTAGCAATAGATCAAGGTACTGTTTAAAAACCAGAAACGGAGCATTACCTGGACACTAGCTCCGAGGCATTAGCGAAGTCACTGGGGTTGTTGGCTGCAAATTGCACGATCAACGGGTGGTCGGCTGAAACGACAATGGAGCAAGTTGGCATGTTATGTGAAGTTCAAGATGGGGGACAAGCTGGCACATGATAATCAAACGTATATAACTACGTTCGCATATATTTAAGGTCCACCCGTGCCGGCACAGGCTGCAGGATCGGAAGCTACCAGCGCTCTGGCACACTAGCGCATATGATATATGATGACGATTCGGGCCTCGTGGCGTAACGACTACGATGGTCATCCATATAATATAAATTGAGGTGGCATCACGTCATGTTCTGGCGAAGGACATACATTTGGCACAGTTCATACTTGGTCCATGGCCGCACACAGTTTGTTTTAATGCTCCGTGTAGAGGTCGGCGTGATGGATTGCGTCGTTCCGCTCGACTACAGTGATGCTCAAACGCGAATACGCAATGTGGCGAGCGTCCCTACCATCACTGGCCATTCCGAGATGGTACGGCGTGCAGCAACCACATGTTATCATACACCGCACCCACACGTAAATATTGGGACGTTGTCCATGCCGCAACACCAGCTAACTGCTGAAGAGCTGGTAGCCAAACCGAAAGGCAGTGCCACTACAGCACCGTCCTGACATAACGATATCAATTGCCATTATTTTCGAGCCCAAATTACGCTGTCAACGCTTCGTAACAGCACTCACTTCGCGGCCGCCGTCGTCATAATAACCACCGTGCGCGCATCTACTGGTGCGAGTGATAGAACGTTTGTGACTGGCCCAGCGGGCAAGGGCATACTACCGAAAAGCGCATTGATTGAAGTTTAAATCAGTGCGTCACGTGGATCATGCGATACTCCCATTCCCAAAGCCAAAAGGTGCTTCGGAAAAGGGCTACTGAGGTAAGCTTCACAGAGGAGAAATCAAAGCCATAGCATAACGTGTCGTTGGATCGGGGGATAATGGCTTCATATTTGCACATCTTTTTTCCGAAACAGGATATTTCAAGCTCTCGTAGTATGTATTGCACATTTCGAGGAAACTGGATTTCTAGGAAACTGATATTACTGATCAAATCGTGCGCATCCGATGTAACAATAAGCAAAAACACAAAAACGTGGGATACTCCCTTTACAGGAAGCACTCCACATTTCCATGGCGGTTTTGAACTGACATAGGAATCTCGACGCTCATTCGGTGCAATATACAGTTCAGCCCTTCTTAAGACCTAAGCCCCTCTAGCTTCTGCGCTACACAGCAACGAAGATGGGGAGGCTATTTCGGGGATAGTGTTTCCAGATCACCTTGGCATTCATGACGTCCTAGCAACACCATTCAAATCTTGCCATTCCATAAACCATGCGGCGAGCAAAACAAAAAAAAGTATAATGGTCAAGTTGTTCATATCTGGCGTTCGTCAGCACCATTTTAAAATATGACGGCCGTCAACTGGCTCTCAAACAATGTTGTGCAAGGCATGAGGGGG
>NW_023597054.1:58887496-58914996 GCF_011947565.3 Pollicipes pollicipes | reverse complement strand
CACATACCCTATAACTCTGAGCTCTCACAAGTTTGGTGCATAATCAACATCAACTCAAGTGCATACAAATCACAGAGCTTATGTTTCAAGGAATTATGATGATACTTTGTCCTGAATTATGAAAATATTATACAGAGAAACATGATAAAAAGCGGTATAATGCAACAAGACTTTAAAAAATAAAATACAAGGAATCCCTGGAAAATTCTGCCTAATTTGGCACAGGCTCAGCCTGCAAAAATATATCAACTGTACTGCATGCCTACCCACATGGGCTGAGACTCATGTTTGTATGCACCAACCTCAGGCCAGGAGATATTGCACTGCATTTTTGAATTACTTCAGCCTGAAAATGTTCTGGGGTGACTTGCAAAATGCTTTCTCAGCACCATAAAAACTCAAAGCACTGAAATGTACAACATGTGCACACTGCTTGAGTATGGTCAAGGTGCTGAGCCGGACATGTTCTATGTAAGGTGCCACCTGCATTTTAAGCAGTCTGGGCCTGGGCAAATTAGGCCACACAGGAAGGGGGTTCAGCACACCAATGTGGCGGAGTCATCCAGCACAGTAAATGTATTTCTGGCAGACTGGCCCCTGCAGTCCCAAGTCTGCAAAACATTCACCCACTGTGCAGGATGCCTAAATCACACCCATGTTCTACACCTGGTGAATAGAAACTAACTCCAACTACCAATTTGTATTTCCTATGCCCTGAAATTGGCAGTGGCCATGCTGGGCTCTCATATTTAAGGTGTGGATGCTCTAGAATCGTCACAATGCTGCTGATGAGGCGGACATGTTCAACATAATGTGTTTTTTCATGGCTTGGCTGCATTATTACAGTGTCACTGGCACTGGTTAAACCCTGGCTGCTGCAGTCCGCAGTCAACCGGCGCCGTTCAGCGTGTAGCGATGTAGCGATGTATGACGACTCAACCACATCTTTGGGACCACCATTTTCGCACATTTGATAGGGCTTCCTGACAAGGCAAACAATAGCAGTCAAGAAACAAGATTAACAACGCAAGTCACCTGCGCCCGCGGCAACCTACCCCAAACCAACCTTCCGACACCCGATGCACGTGGAGAACCCCAGCGCCCCTCCCGCCCTGGTTTTTGTTACCCACGCGCGTCACTTTCCCAGCCATCTCTGATACAAATTACACATGAATACGTCAATTTTTCACTTAATTTTTTTACTCGATGCATTTCTCGTTTTGTCATTTCGCGCGGTACAAACAGGCTTCCGACAGACTTGTTTGGCAAGTTGTGACCAAATTTAGGACTGGATAAGATGGGAAAGGACAGAGCGCATGTTACCCCGTCGCGTCCTAGTTACACTGTCCTGCACTGTCGTGTGCAGTTCGGTCCCATTTGTTTCGATTCGGTCCTGCACTGGAGGGTACCGGGCTGAGAAAGTGTGCATGTGCTGTGTAGCCCCATACTGTCCTTTGTCATCACCCCGATCCTGTCCTGCCCGGTGTGGTCTGTTCCAGGACTGGGCCGAGCTGAACCACACTGAGCTATGTTTCGTCCTGTCCAGCCCTGCCGCGGGTTGTGGTACCCCGCGCTGGCTCATCGCGGCTCCATCCCGCCTTAATACGTTATATCCTGCTCTGGCATATGTGTCATCATCTGTTGCCCTGTGCAACCGGGCTCAGTACGGTTCGGTTGCTTCGTTTCGGCCAGTCCGGTACGGTCTTAGACCGGGCAAGAACCTGCCACTCTCTATCCTGTTGTATCCCGCTGTGCCATATCGCCCACGCTGTCCTGCATGGATCTGCGTTTTCATGTCCTGTCATCCCCAGTCCCGTCCTGTTATCTCTTGCCAGGTGTGTCCCACCCAGTACCGTCTCGCCCGTCCCCCTCGATGGCCGGTCCTGCCCTGTTCGATCTGTTTTGACCCAACGCTGTCTCCGGACCCGCATGGCGCGTATGGCCTGCGTTCTGTGCAACTCGTTTATTGCAGTTAATACCGCAGTAGCAATAACAATTATTGTAATCAAATGGGGCTTCTCATCCCCAATACTTAACAAGAGGATCAAAACTGTTCTTTCATTATACGCCTCTACGCCCACCTCCACCAGCTGTGCTGGTCAATTAACTTCCATTGTCCATCATTTCGCGGCAATCACCATGACACTGTGCATACCAAGTAGTTACCAATATTCGCTGCCGCCACTTAGGCAGTATGATAGAGCGGATGCTCGGCGAATTGTGTTTCTCCAGAAACATATATTTTGACATGGAAAAACACGAGGGCTGCTTCACGGTTCCCTCAACAGCTTTCATGGAAAACAGCACATGCACTGGAATAGAAGAATTCGTTCTGCATAAGTTATGTATTTTATGGTATCCCTGAACAAAAGGTTGGCTTTTATTGTCGTTCATATTATGCGAATCCCCTGCACAGCGTACGCGGGCTCAAACATCGCAGCCGATAGTGCGTGATACATTCCACACAGTGGTTTGTTGACAGGCGAATATCTTTTGTAATGTTCTCATCTATTCGCAGATGAGTCTTCAACAAAAACGACAGGGTGAACAGCCAATGCGAAAAAAGTCGGGTTACAAAACGCGGTACGAAAGGCGGACGATATTTGATTGGGTTGATGTCAACAAAGACAGATCATTATTCGTTTACAGAAACGTGACCAGCTCTCTGTCAAATGCAGCGCAGCTTAGACCACGGCCAGAAACAGGAATGACAAGGCCGAGGTCTGTCAAGACCACGAACCTGATTGTCACCCACCCTCCCTCGCCCAGGGACACCGGGAAGCCATTTTATTGTACCCGTGGAGATGAGACCACCCCAGATGAGGAACGTGACGACACGACGCACCCGAGAGCTGCCCACGTCACTCTCGCCCGGGACTAAAGCGGCGGTCGGAAAACGAGACAAAGGTTTCTAGCAGAGGCCTGAGCCGCTACACCCGCCAGCACCCACACCACACCGCCCCGGACACCCGGCGCCACTGGGCCGCACCCGACGGCCGGCGCTGGTCGACGCCGCACCGTGCCGTCGCCGGTACAGGTCCGGGCGGCCGGCGCCGACTGGGGCGCCGGTGCCGCCCACGTCACCCCTCAGTTACACACAGGAGGGTCCCGCCACCACTGTCGCCGCCCGCTCCGCGTGGCCGCCATCAGCCCGACGCCGGCTGGAACGTCTGGCCTGGCACGAACTCAGCTGCCAGCGGGTTCAGCTCCACCTGCGGCGGCGGGAGACATGCGGAGGTGACGACTCGCCGCCGGCCAACTTTACCATCAACCGGAAAGGGTTCTGACTACACACAGCAGGGCGATAGAGCGTGCACAGCGATGAAAACCCACACCCTGAAGGGGCACTACCCCGACTGGTATGGACTTCACCTGCAAAGAAGCGACACATGGGGGTGGGCAGGGGGTATGACTTGTCCTTGACCGAAGTAGGTGATCCAGTACCATCCCGGCCACCGCTGGGTTCAACCACACGAAGACATCGTCCCACACACTGTGACCTGGCATCACTGAGCCCCTGCAAGGTCCAAGTCACCAAGATAGCTATTCCCCACCTTCGGCTTGTCGTTGACGGACATGGTCCGGATGTTGTTGGCCAGCGCCTCCTCCGGCGGAACTGGGGCAGGATGCGTGCCCCAGGGCTGGCCCGGCTGCGCCTGTTGCGCGCACCCGCTCGACCAGCCCACCTGCCTGCAGGACAGAGGACATAACATGGCTGACTGGGTAGCGGCGTAATGACGGAGTGGTCGGGATCTCCGACAACCGTGCAAGGTCTGGGCTCGAGTCCCCCACGCCATGGCCTGCAGGGCCAACATGACCAACAGTGGGCAAGGCTCCTAAAGAGGGTTGATGCATGCTGTCTGCTTCTAAACAAAAACAAAACCGACGATAAATACCCCAGCCCCTTGAGCAGTGGCGAGCTTCACTCTGAAACAGAACATTCTGGGCCGTGCAGAACAAGGCAAAACAAACAATCAGTGAATTCAATTCATGAATTAGTTCAGTTGGTTCAGTTCATTGGTTAACAGGAACAAAAGATCCAGGACAAAAATTACAAGAGCTCAGTTAAATCAGCAAAGCTCACGTACTCAACAAGGCACCATGCTTCCCGCGTACCCTGATTGCCATGGGCTGGCTGCCTCTGGTTGCACAATACGCTCCTCTTCGTCCAGCATTTCGTTGAAACATTTCTGAGCTGCTTGTTCATCCTCGATTTGTTTTAGCATCTGCCAAGAAGGTAGATGTAATTATTGAACAGCTCAAAACCATTTGCAGAACATTTATATGCTGAGCTGACCAGATTCCCACCCAACTAGTCTGAATTATAAAGGCATCTGTATGAGCACCTCCACCAGAAAATAACAACATGCTACTTTGCAGCTATATGCTGTATATGCAAAGCATTGATTGGAAAAAATGACATCAATAAGTATTACCTGCCTTCTGGGATCACAGTACTCACTGATATTTCAGTCACCATCACAGTTAAGTACTGTTTTCTTACCTCCCTTTCTGCCTCCTCTTCATTTGCCATCCACATATAGTCTTCAAATGAATCATTCTTGGCTGGGGCCTCGCCTCCACCCGTTCCCCCACGGTTGTCACCATAATAACCATTGCCAATGTTTCCTCTTGATTGATCCATAGTTGACCTGGAAAACACAAAAGTCAACACCTTCCCGTGTCACGGCACTGGAAGTTTCACTTGTCTGCAATTAACCATGACAACCATCCTTCTAAGATGCCTACAACTTAGTTGGAGCCTAAAAAATTGCTTGTGGCTTTTTGCAAAATTCTAAGAAATAGCACGCAATGTTTGGGACAGCGTAATAGTACATGTGGACCAACTATTCCAGCCATTGTCCTTAGCAATGGCATTGTTGCCCACACTTGGTTTATTGCCCAGCAAATGAATGAATTGATGGGATTCCAATGACAGAACAAGGCTCAGTGATAACTGCATGTAACCCTGAATGAATCCTCAAATCTAAACCAAGAGTATGCATGACATGCAACACATACATGAATCACACCACAGACAAGATCAGCAAATGATTAAGACCAACACTTCATGTCTCAGTGAATGACCAGAAGCTTACAAGAATCCACAAGTTTAGAGACTCAAGAGTAAAGGACCACCAACCCAATGCCAAGATCATCCAAACAATGGTGAACATGAGCAAAACAGTTGCCACCATAAGAAATTGGCAAAAGGGATTGAACTTCACAATGACCAACTGCAGTCAGCTCCATAACCTCAGTATGTCAACTGCAGTCAGCTCCATAACCTCAGTATGTCAACTGCAGTCCGCTCCATAACCTCAGTATGTCAACTGCAGTCAGCTCCATAACCTCAGTATGTCAACTGCAGTCAGCTCCAAAACCTCAGTATGTCAACTGCAGTCAGCTCCATAACCTCAGTATGTCAACTGCAGTCAGCTCCAAAACCTCAGTATGTCAACTGCAGTCAGCTCCATAACCTCAGTATGTCAACTGCAGTCAGCTCCATAGCCTCAGTATGTCAACTGCAGTCAGCTCCATAACCTCAGTATGTCAACTGCAGTCAGCTCCAAAACCTCAGTATGTCAACTGCAGTCAGCTCCATAACCTCAGTATGTCAACTGCAGTCAGCTCCAAAACCTCAGTATGTCAACTGCAGTCAGCTCCATAACCTCAGTATGTCAACTGCAGTCAGCTCCATAGCCTCAGTATGTCAACTGCAGTCAGCTCCATAGCCTCAGTATGTCAACTGCAGTCAGCTCCATAGCCTCAGTATGTCAACTGCAGTCAGCTCCATAGCCTCAGTATGTCAACTGCAGTCAGCTCCATAGCCTCAGTATGTCAACTGCAGTCAGCTCCAAAACCTCAGTATGTCAACTGCAGTCAGCTCCATAACCTCAGTATGTCAACTGCAGTCAGCTCCAAAACCTCAGTATGTCAACTGCAGTCAGCTCCATAACCTCAGTATGTCAACTGCAGTCAGCTCCATAGCCTCAGTATGTCAACTGCAGTCAGCTCCATAGCCTCAGTATGTCAACTGCAGTCAGCTCCATAACCTCAGCATGCTGTCCTGCCAAGGGAGCAACTGTGTGAACGGGCAAAGAGCAAAGGCATGGACTGCATTATGAGATCAGAGATGTTATCCCGACTATTCTTTAGCCTTCCTTGAGTATGGATAGCATAACCAATGTTTGCTTGGTGACATTGTTTAACAAGTACCTATTGACAGGGATGTCAATTTGCATATTTTTGAGATGTCTGATCTCCCAAAAATATATCTTTTACATCACAAATGGGATAATTTGCAGTTTCCACAGTAAGGAGTGCATGTAGTACCTACAAACGTGTTTCTGTCTCACATGTTCACTTATTGTCACAAAACCCATAAAGATGTAAACAAAGTGTGTCATGCTGCTAACACATTCAGCAAAGGTCCCATGTGATGTCACACAGAAGAGAATATTCTTAATATGCTGCAAATGCACCCATGATTTGAAGCATAAATGGAAGGTCTTATCAAAACAAATGATGAAATAAATGGGACTAGATAGAGTAGTGGTTAAGCTGAGTATCAGGAAAGCCACAGACACAGGGTTTGATCTCCCATGGTGTCCAACCTTCCTGCCAGGATGAAAGGCAGGAGACACCATGTAACATTTGGAGCTTAATGGATTGTAAAGCCCCATTTACCACCACTACCATCACAAGATAGCATGAATAACACCTCTTACACTGATGCAAGCCTCAGAGTCTAAGTTCAAGATCTCACATAGCATAACAAAATTAGCAAATGGATACATCAATATGTAAGATAGATAAGAAATAAATTTACAAAGTTGCCTAGTCAGAGCTTTTGCTTTACCTATCCTATACTTGCATTTACTTGTCCCATGTATTGGCAATTTTGCCACACTATTGCCATACAAAATTATCACACACACACATCAACAAAATCCTAGAGTGCTTTCTTGTGCCCTCTGGTTAAAAGAATCCACAACAGTTCTGAGCTGGCAGTACCTCAGCTTTTGCGTATCACATGTACCTGCAATCATGGTGGTATTGCCACATATTTCTCAATTGCAGATATGCCTTAAGGTTCTGTTAATATTGGCTTACATAATGATTCAGACCCTAATTTGCTTCCAACCCCCTAATCCAGAGCCAGGGTTGCATCACAACCCAACTAGCCAGAATCAACAACCTATGCAAATCACTGCCTGGAGAGCAAACTCAATTAAAATTTCAATGTGAGCTTACAAATACCTACTATACTCATATTCGATTTCTCATGTTAATTGAGTTGCATCGAGCACATGTCTGCTCAGGAACAATCTCTTCATGACCTCATGATGGCACATTCTTTCTCAGCCCAGAATAAGCACTGGTTCCGAAAAAACAGCCCTCTTCTCGAAGTTGTTTCCAGGTAAAATTTTACTACAAGTCTTCTCTGGCCGTTAAAGTACCATTGTTGGCGTCAGTACCATACATACCCCGTAAATCCCAATCCTCCTCGGGGTGATTGAGAATGAGAACTAGCAAAACAGTCACGACGCTCGTCGAAACACTGCGGGGCGAAACTGACGCGCGGACGACAAACGTGTGCATGTCTGAAAACATCGGATTGCGATCAGCCGACGTGACGGAAGAGATGGATGTGCGAGTATCCGAGGCACCCTCAATTTTGATCAGTGAAAGACAATCATGCTGCCTGGAGCTCCCTCAACAGATGATCTGACGACAAATTTGGCGTACCACCGTACCATGCTGTTGACCGTGGACCTGGGTCACCATATCACTTTGTGTTGTGAGGCATATGCTTGAGCTCGAGACCGTCGACGATTTTTTTCGGGTGGAAACGGGTCACGCCATCCGTATAACGGCAGCTGTTTTTCCCAAAATCCGCTGGTTGTTGATTGCTCCGTGAAAACAACGGGTTCGGGCGGGTCACATTTCAAAACTAGATGTTGAAAGGGAGCAATGCAACTTTTGAATGTGATCCGAGCCTTTTCGTTGCATGAATTTGTGGGCTTGGCGCCCACGATGAGATACCCAGTATGAGTTCCAACAGCAGAACTTTGCGGCGTCCGTTGAACGTGCCGCATTGCTCAGTACAGTTTGCTCCACTATGATATCACCGATCTTACGCGTCAACTGGCCATATGCCATTCCAGCCAGACAGTTGAAAGCAGTACTCTATCAGACCCTGCCTGGTACTTTTCATCGAGGTTTGGCATAGCTTGACCGAGTTTGCCCTCTGCCTGGTCTCACCTTCAGGCTGGACGACTACAACCTCGGACCCTATCATCACCCTGGTAAATGAAGAGATGCGCTTCGGGAGCATTTCGGTGGTTTTTACAATGGCTCCAGTCTGGTCCCCACGAGCTGGATGGCTCAAGCAGTCCAGTTACCTTTTTTCGGCCTGCAGTCTCCAGCTACCATGAGCCCATAACCAGCACTTAAAAAACACACATACTTCAGCCGTGTATTCGAACCTCGGTACAGAGTACGGGCTGCTCAAGTTCTGTCCGCAGGTCGCACACATCTGAGATGATGGTCGCCTGGCGGGCTCTGGCCACAGAACGACACAAAGTGGGATGTTGTGTATGACGACGAAAATCAGCTCGCAGTTAACTGCTATTCTCAGGCCGCGAATGAACCTCTTTGACTGGACACAGCTGACTGCACGATCACTTCTTCCGACCGCCTCTCTCCTTCAGCTGCAGGTTGATGGTGCTGCCATTGGCCACATTGTAATATGCCAGCGTATTGGAGTCCTTGAAGAAAATGCCCTAAAAGCAAACAAACTTCATGTAGTGGTACATTTTAAAATGCAGCCACAATGATAACTCTGATAGTCTTTGCTGATATCCACCCAGCCACAGAGACTCTTCTTTATCGACGTAAGGTACGATGTCAAAAAGAATCGAAGCCAGTGCACAAGTTATGAACGACGCTACTAGCATGGGCTAACAACCCTTCATTCTTTGCACTTATCCCACTTCGGTATAACATGACGACATATAACATATCCCACTTCGGTATAACATGACGACGACGACACCCTGATTTAAAAACCTCACTTTTCAGATATTTTAAACAACACAAATGATCCCAAGCTGTGGCCAGCTAACAGAACCATGTCTATGAAAAGCAAACAGGCGACCTTTGCACAACAACTCTCGGAGCTTCGGCCCAGACCAATCAGGCCGTCAGGGGTGACCGGCGGTTAGTACGGACGGGCGCGCCTCGGTCCGTCCGTCCCCTGCAGTGGTCCGCCACAGGGGCCGGACAGGCGGCAGACGACACACGCCGACCGGCCGGGGCGTCTCACCTCTCCGAGCAGCTTCTGTTTGCCGGGCGGCAGTCCGGTCTCGTCGTGCAGGCGGGCCTTCACCACGGAGACCATGTCGGTGAGCGGCATGGTGAGCGAGAGGCTCTGGCCGCTCAGCCGCCACTCCGGCTTGTCCGCCACCACCGGCACCGACACGCGGAACGTCACCTGGCCCTGCGGTCATCCGGGCAGGGGATCAGGTCAACATGGGGGGCAGTGGTCAGACATGCGGAACGTCACCTGGCCCTGCGGTCATCCGGGCAGGGGGTCAGGTCAACACGGGGGGCAGCGGTCAGACATGTGGAACGTCACCTGAGAGACGGTCAGTTCACCTTTTGTTCGTCGAACAAGATTGGGCAAAAGAATGTGAAGCACACTGGCAGTTTCCGTAGCTGTAGCAACACAGGCCACACAGTGCACACCGCCAGTAGCCAGCGAGCGGTAACGACAGCCCCGCCTGTGGGACCACCACCGCACCAATCTCACACCGGCTCATCCGTGACGACAGCAGTGCCGTCAGCACTGCTCAGCACAGGGGACGGTCCGGCGCAGAGCGGCAGGCAGTCGAGTGTGCCTTCGTGCTGACTCGGCGAATACGCGGTCACAAACAGCCGAGAGGCACGTACCGTGGGGTGGCGGGCCAGCCAGTGGCTTTCGGGTACGAGGCTGTCCTCGGTGCGCTGCTTCTTGTTGGGTGGCTCGTCCTCGTTGCTGAGCATCATGGGCTCCGGCGCAGACATCTGGCACATGCGACCAGCACACCGTCACAACCCACGCGCGTAAAATCCTCACGCACGGAGTAAACCATCCCATCTTGCCTGCGGGCACTTAAGTAACCAACAGCCTTGTAAAAACAATGCCTACATTTATGCACAGAACATAACACAGGAGCCTGGCATAAAACGTCACTAGCCAATAAACCCTAGCCAGGCCAGAGACGGGTCAGATCCCGTCGCTCCAGCCGCACCGTGACTCTGGCAGCACGAGCCGCCGGGTCGCCCGTCACGCGGTCGGACGTGATCCGGCGCGGCGCGCTCCACTCACCACCTGCATCGGCGGTCCAGGCGCCGGCTGCATCTGCGGCATGAAGCCGGCCGGCACGGCCTGCATGGCGAACATGGGGCGCGGCGGCACTGCAACAGACCAGAGGCGGCTGGCTCAGGGCCGCCGCCGGCACAAGGGCGACCCGACATGTTAGGCCAAGGCGACGCCATCAGCGCGTGGGAAAATGGGGACGAATAATCAGCATAACCACAGAACAAAAGTGAGCCTATGAAGGGAAAGCGGCCCGAGAAATCATTGTCGGTGATATACTTACAGATGCAACGTAAATGATAAGTCACAACCATCATGGCCTGCCTCATGCAGTGATACCACAAGTATGTCGGTCTGTGGGACACTGAACCCGGGCAGTGGAGCACAACGGCTACGGAACACCAGGCAATAATGGCATAATAAATACGCTATTTCGGTCAAAAACATAGGTTAAGAATAGCCGAACATCGCCGCCCCACGGAGACCCCCTAACGTCCACCTTACTTGTTCGGCAAACTCGCCGGGCCAGGTCAATGTCAGGCCCCGGCCAGCGGTGCCACTTACGGACGACAGGCGGCCGCGGTGCCATCATAACGCCCTGCGGCGCCATCAGCGGAGGCCGCAGCAGCAGCGGCTGCGGCGCCGGCGCCAGCCGCGGCGGCTGCGGCGGCTGCGGCACGGAGCGCGGCGGCGGTGGAGGAGGAGGCGGAGGTGGAGGAGGTGGCGGCGGTGCCGGTGCCGGCGCCGGCGGCAGCGGCGCCATCGACTTCGACAGCGGCGGCGGCGGCGGCGGCTGCGGTGGACGTTCACGCTCCTCCCGCTCTCTCTCCCGCTCTCTCTCGCGCTCCCGGTCTCTCTCCCTCTCGCGCTCCTCCCTGTCGCGGTCACGCTCGCGGTCCCGGTCGCGCCGGTCGCGTCGGTCGCGGCCCTTCTTGGGACCGATCCGCTCTCGCTCGTTGTCCTCCAGCAGACCCTTCGACTTGTGGATGTGGCTGATCTGGTCGTCGATGGTGACGCTGGCGCGGGCGGCGCGCGTGGCCGCCTCCACGCTGGCTGTGTGGCCGTCCCAGATACTCTGCCGAAGGCGGACCGAGTCAGTCCGCGTGCCACTCTCGTCGGGTGCGCACCGAACAGGTAGGCAGCTCATTTTGAAAGCATTTTTATGGGGCGCCGCTTTCTAGCATCATACAACACCAAGGACAAGTGGGCAGCGTTGAACGCAGTGCAAGAACCACGACGGGCGACACATCCGTGACATCACTTACGTTGCTGATTAGGGCGCTCTGGTTCCTGGGCTATATTGAAACAGCGTCCTAATTGAAGGGCAGAGGGCGAAGCATGAGCGTGACAATGACCCTGTCTGGACAGTTCCACTTGCTCCACATGCCTATGGAACACTATGTGACCATACCATATTGTTTACATGTACAGAGTGTGCACAAAATCAAGCAACCAGCACCGCATCAAAGCAAGAAGAATCCACTTTGCACACTGCAGTGACCAGAGCAACCTGTTCCAAGCAAGTCCAAGTGATCCACAGTTACCCCATCTGACTCTGATCCCCACCCCACCCCGACCCCTCTGACTCCACACTTGTTCTGCCCCGCCCGGGCCCGGCGCCTCACCTTGTCGTCGGCGCGCTTCTCCTCTTCGCCGATCTTCTTGCCGATGATGGTCTCCTCGTCGCCGGCGCCGAAGATGTCGGTACGGCGCTCGGCCAGATTCTGCAGGTGGGAGCCGATGTCGCCGCCTGCGCGCGGGACAGTTGTCACGACCGAGCACACTGCAGAACCACAGTAGCCGCGCAACAGCAGTGGGCGTAAGCGGACGGGGGGGGGGGGGGGGGGGGGGGCAGAAGGAGGGGGGAGCTTAGAGGGAGACCTCAATAGCGACGGCCGGAAATAAGAAGGGCAGTCAATCGGGAATAGCAGACAGCACAAGTCAACCTGTACCAGCGCGCTCCATACCATGCAATACAGTGGTGGAGCATTCTATTATACAATGCAGTAAACATCCGCATCGCACACACATGAAAGCAATTTAACAAATGATCCTGCACTACCACACATATGGTAGCCTCACATTTGAGACATTGCACTTTGGGCCAACATTGCAGAGCTGCGCACTTGTCCTCAACTAAGATCAGGAACCCCTTAACATGTATCGCATCCCACACATCTGGTGCGAGCGCGCTCCATCACTGACCGGTGGCGAACACTGTCTCCTGGTTGACCTTCTCGTTGAGCTGGCGGTCGCGCTGCTCGAGCCAGCGCGGGTCCAGCAGGCCGATGCGCATGTGCTCGGCCACCTGGTTGGCCGGGATGCGCTCGCCCGTGATCGGCGAGATCAGGTACTCGTCGGGCGCCGGCCCGCGCGACGGCTTGGCCGCCGCTGCCGGCCCGGACGCCACGGGTCAGCGGGTGTGTAACATCATCATCATCATCACTATCATTGTTGTCGCCGTCACCATCATCACCATCGCCATCATCAGTACACGGCATCGGGGGCTGCGGTGGCTGCCAGGCTTAACCAGTACGTGGCGACTTTGGAGAGCCGCACGTCACGCACTGGCGGTGGCCGTCACAGCAGCCATCCTATGCTGCTCGCCAGCGCACGGTACTGGGCGCGAGCACCCCACCTCCTCGATAACACTAACGTTGAGCTTGGTCTGCATCAAGGGACCTTCTTTCACGATTGCATAATATGATTAAAACCTGGGAGCATCAGACCCACGCACAGGCGTCTGACTCAAACTCTGCTGGCAGGTACCTGAACATTCCTTCACGGCAGACCGTCCACGAACGCCCGGTCAAATGGCTCCGAGCGCCGTTCGCACCTTTGGGGTCGTATTTCTTGATGACCACCTGGTCGGGCTTAGGCGGCAGCGGCGGCGGCGGCTGGGAGCGCGATGCCGGCGGCGGCGGCCGGCGGCCCTCGTCCGCCTCCTCGTCCGAGTCCTCCTCCATGTCCTGCACCTGCGTGTTGTCCGCCACGCCGCCGTCGGCCGGCCGCTGAGGCCGCCCCTCGTCCTCCTCGTCCTCGGACGAGGACGAGCTCTCCTCTGGCTCCGGCTCCGGCTCGGGTTCCTCGTCGGACATTTGCATCTCCTCGCCGTCGTCTATCCGCTCCTGCACGCGGCGACGGGGTGACCAGGTCAAGGGGCGCGCCGCGACGCAGACATTTCAGTTCACATTGATGCAGTCCCGTACGGACACTGCCGTGGGCCAGTGGCCATTAGATATTTGTTCACATCTGGACTGAAATCAGCTGAAAGCTATCATCGTTGTCAGGAGACCGGATACGCCCAGCACCAAGCGGACACACCATGGCACAATTCGTGACAAAAATGCTCCTCGCTGGTAAAAGCTGGAAAACATTATAAAATTAGGAACTGTGCTACGCGGGATATTACATTTAGTGCAAAAGCGACAAGCTTTGCAATTAAGTTAAAACACGCGGGCGCCTGGCGTTCACACGCCGCGCATATAGATCCTTGGAAACTGCATCGCACCTTTCTTTTGATCCCATCCTACGAAAATACCGACGTTAAAGGTAATCACGCCCACTTGCCACCGACCCCTCCCGCAGCCCCTGGTGCTCGTCAAAGCTTCGGGCCCGTTCTCTCAACACACTCCAACCACCGTCAGTTCAGCTGGGTGCTCCTCCCCCCCCCCCCCCCCCCACACACACACATCCCCAGTCATCTCACCTGCATGAGGACGCGCTGTCCGACCTGGCCGGGGTTGGTGGGCGGCGGGAACTGGCCTTGCTCCCACGGCTGGTAGTCCACAGTCTCGACCACCACGAAGTCGTGCCAGTCGATCTGCGCGTATGAGACGCGCTCGCGCTCCACGGCCTCCTCCTCGCGCCGCTTGCGCGCCTCCTGCAGCCGATCCCACTGCACACGGTAGCGCACCTGGTCCAGCACCTGCGCCGGCGAGTTGCACTCGGCGTCCAGCTTGGCCATCAGGTCTTTGGGCGGGATCAACACCTGACGAGGGGTGGGGAGGGGTCAGCGGAGGCGTCCGACAGACACGGGCGACGGGCGAAACACTAACCCCGGCCGCAGTGCCTCAATGCCTGGAGGTTGTTGGGGAGGAAGGGAGGCACCTGAGGACATCGGGCGATCCTCTAACACATGGCGGCTCGGGGGCGATTGACAAGTCTAACACAGCTTCCAGAACTTCCCCATACACAAACCTCACCCTTGCTGCATCGATATTGCTCAGTTCAACGCTGCCGTGGTGGCACTACATTTCACGCGCAATTCAACAACCCCGGCTTCGAAAATCCGAATGAGCTTCGTGCTCCAGCCCGCGCGGCAGTGACACGACTAAAATACGCGGACCCTGGGCAGCACCTTAGTATACTGCTCGAGCAGTCTGGTGAAGTACTGGAACAGGGAGTGCTGCGGCCGCAGGAAGTCAAACTGGTAGTTGCGCTGTTCTCGATTCATCAGGTTGGTGAGGAACTGGCGACCGTTCCGAGCCACAAACTGAGCCGTCAGCTTCACAATGTCCCTGAACGAAACATACCGTCAGAAACCGCTCCAGACACACCGCACCGCATGCGACGGATAGTGTGATACGTAACACCAGCATCCTCAGCTGATGTCAGGATCACACGCCTTCAAAAAAGGTCACGATGAGCACTATGTGTGAGAGACGACAGCGTATGCTGAAGGCACGGCGAGAGAGCGGCCAACGCTGGCGCTCTCAGAACAAAGAACAGACCAAGCCCGGACGGTAGAGTCCAGACTCTGCCGTCTGTCGTCTGAGTACTCGGACGTACGGAAAGATGACGGCCGGATCGGGCCGCGCAGTCATACAGCGACGGCCAGCGCACCGGGTCCATCCCACTCACAGGTCGACGGCCGAGATGGAGGGCGGGTCGGCGATGAACTCGTACTCGGCCGGCGGCTCCGTCACCACCATCTGCTTCTCAACGGCCGGCCGGAACATCTCCTGGCCGGCGCGCACCTGGCCGCTGCCGGTGGCGGCGGCGGTGGCGGCGGCCGGCGCGGGCGCCGCGCCGCCGGTCGTCTGCGGCGTCAGCTGCAGCGGTACCAGCGGCTTCGACGTGCCCACCGGCTCTGCGGCAGGCGTCACCCGGCGTCACGCCCCGCGGCCAGGCGAGAGCCAACGCGCACACGACGGCATAAGGGAGCTAGCCAATTCGGTATGCTAAATATCAATATCATGTGTCGCGTCACGCGGCCGACAGGCTGTCAATGCCTCACCTCACCTTGAGTGAGACTACGTCTTACCACAGGCTGAGCTACTTAGCCCCCAGCTGGGGGCCGCTAAGTGGTAATAACTCGACTTACGGTAATAACTACACGGTAAGTGGCAACAACTTGGTGCCACATCACCACTCACCTGACTTTCCTTCTCTGATCTCGTCGACCTTGTGCTGGTAGTAGGCATGGTACGGGTCGCCGCCATTGAGGAAGTTGAACTTAGGGTTGTTGAGCTCGTTCTGTCGGATCCGCGACTCGAACTCGGGCCCATTCCGGGCCACGAAGCTTGCGGTCTTGTCGACGATGTCTAGTTACTTCCGCTAAGGAAACGGCCATAACGCTTGCATCTGCTCAAGTTGTTATCTGACATCGCCTACACAGGGACCTCCACGCATTTGGGGATTGAAAACGTGACTACTGTTGTTTTTATACTTCGCAAACTTTGTGACTGTGAGGATTGTGACTAGGTCCAGTACAAAATCTGGGACTGGACAATGCTTCAAAAACTAAGTTAATAACTGATGAGTATGTCAGAGCAAATTATTTTGTATTACTGCTCCAGCAATAACACTGGAGCACCGTGCTTCTTGGAGTACCAAAACACCAACAAACATCAAGACGTTTTAGGCGCTGTTTACAATGACTCGATAATAAACGATCAACACCGACATCAAACCAGTGCAACGCAACTAGCGATGCATCACATCGACCTTGCACATTGCAAATTGGCTTTGCATTATACTTATGAGTACCTGCGCAGTCATGATTGGGAATCTCCCATCGAAGCCGGGTAATCCCAGTCATTTACAAATAACTGGTCATATGCATGATTCATACAAAGACTAATCCACCTTGACAATTGGCACGACGATGGACTTTTAACTGTGCACAATGTTAAAACCACAGATTTGAGCTGCAAAACTAACGAGCATCTAGGGAATTATAGCCCATGAATAGATGCTTCAACAATAAAACATGAGCTCAAAAAGCATGAGCTCACAAAATGTAACACCATAAACTCCAGAGTGTCACCCGCCGGCCCATTCCTTTGCGCCTCTACCACCTGATGGCTAGAAAAGGATACTCCTCACTTCCGGCGGCGGGTAAATGATGCCGACCACGTGTTTGGGCTTGTGCGGCACTTCGCCGCCGGAGTTGGCGGCGTCGGTCGACTCCTCGGTGCCGTCGGCCGCCGGAGGGTCGGCCGCGCTACCATCCTCCAGCTCCAGCAGGGCGACAGGCATCCCTGCCGACTGAACACCCGGCACCAGGCACCGTCCACGTCAGCACACAATCTCATTACACAATATGCCCAGTCAAACTCGCTTACCAGCATTCTTCAAAATAATACAAATGGTATCACCCATGAGGCGTGCTGTGGCACTGAAATCATACTCAGTGATGGGAGAGCAGGATTACATGTTATAACATATATATATAGATATATAAGTATAATATATAATATATATAGAATATATATAGATATAGAGATAGATAGAATATAGATATAGATATAGATCTAGATAGAATAGATAGAATATATAGATATACTATAGATATAGATTAGATTCGCTTCGATATCGCTCTCGCTCTAGATAATGGATCTAGCTTCGCTATAGCTCTATATAGCTCTAGCTCTAGCTATCGACTCTCGCTCTAGTATAGATTCGAGCTCTCGCTCTCGATTCGTTAGATAGATTAGCTATAATATCTCGCTCTAGCTCTCCTCTCGCTCTCGCTCAATATCGTTGATTCGATTCAGCGCTCGCTCTCCTCGCTCCGGAGAGGGAGGAGCGAGCGAGCGAGCGCGGGAGCGCGCGCGCGCGCGAGCGCGCGCGCGCGCGCGCGCGCGCGCGCGCGCGCGCGCGCGCCGCGCGCGCGCGCGCGCGCGCGCGCGCCGCGCGCGCGCGCGCGCGGGGCGCGCGCGCGCGGCGCGCGCGCGCGCGCGCGCTCTCTCTCAGCTCTCGCTCTCGCTCTGCTCGCTCTCCTCGCGCGCTCGCTCGCCTCTCTCTCATCTCTCTCTCCTCTCTAATCATCTCATCTCTCTCTCTCTCTCTCCTCTCTCTCTACTCTCGCTCGCTCTCGTCGCTCGCGCTCCTCGCTCTCGCATCGCTTCGCTCTCGCTCTCGCTCTCGCTCTCGCTCTCCTCTCGCTCTCGCATCTCGCTCTCGCTTCTCCTCATCCATCTCCTCTCTCCATCTCTCTCTGCGCATATATAAATCTATACTCATATATATCGGTGCGGAAGACCGCACCCTCTTTAGCAGGCCACGTTAGGGGCCAAGGTGGCCTCTCTTCTCTGCGGTCCTGGGCGGGCGGCCTGCATTTTGGTTGTGGGGACGGGGACGGGGTGATCTATGAAGGACTTAGGTCATCCTCATATTCCAGAGCTTTTCACTTTAACCTCACAAATCATTGTGTGTCTTATGGCGCTAGGTATGCGAAGCTTATCGCATCATTTATCCGTTCAGCTGCTATGATTTGTGTCTTGTATCTATCATACAAATCCGGGACACTCCCTTGAATGCGAACGATATGCTGTTTATATATCAACAAATCATAGCAGCTGAGCGGATAAATGATGCGATAAGCTTCGCATACCTAGCGCCATAAGACACACAATGATTTGTGAGGTTAAAGTGAAAAGCTCTGGAATATGAGGATGACCTAAGTCCTTCATAGATCACCCCGTCCCCGTCCCCCACAACCGAAATGCATGCCGCCTCCCATGACCGCCATAGAAGAGAGCCACCTGTGCCCTAACGTGGCCTCTAAAGAGGCGTCTTCACGCACCGATCAGAACAGACATGTGCGTCCAGTGCCTGCTCCCTGCTAACCCTGCATGACTTCTATCCTGCTTAAATTAAAGACTTTTACAAATTATGCAAAGATTTAAAGCATATGTTATGGTTAATCACAATAAAGTGACCTTAACCTGATAAGAAAAAAAAATGGGTGGTTGGCTGTCAGGCCTTTGGTCCCGCCCCTTCCCCCATAATTCCACAAAATTGACACCCCTGGATTAAAGACTATAATTGTTGAGTTGTTTGTATCTGGCGGTTCATGAGCACTATTTCCATATATGTATATAAAGGCCCTCAATAGGCTCTCATTCAAGGTTGTACAGGGTGTGATTTCACAATGAAACAAGATGTATTGAGAAGTATATTCTCTACATAGAGAAACTGTGGTGTCTGGGGAAATATTTCCAACTTAAACCTATATCAATATTTATAGCTGAGCTTCTTTCATCCTATCTGATGCTTTCTTCAACATCATCCAATGTGCAGCGTCCCCTTTATGCAGAGCCTGTTGTGCAAGCTGATCTCTCAACAAACTGGCTGTGTGTCAGTACAATGGGCAAACAGTGGCAGACATCTTATCTTGGGAGGAGAGAAATATTGGATTGCTGGTACATGAAGTTCACCATAATTACCCAGAGAGGGAGAAACAGACTCAGTATGGAAAATGCCAGAAATCAAGTCTGAAGTGAGAAACATTCCACAGCCTGCAGTGAAAATGAGTCTGTGTTGGATGACAGCTCGCACACTGCCTTACACATGCTCAGAAAAAATTCAAAACAGAGTTTGGTGCACTGTACATTTGGTGCCAGTGTACTGTCTTGTAAAGATTCCGACCTTGTGGTGAGAGGCACTCATGTATTATGACCAACTAAACCAATGTTTCAGCCAACTAACTTCATTTTTATTTAGTTTTGCATTGAGCATATACTTCCTGCACATCCTGGTATCAAAACCTACAGGATTCCCGAGACTGATGCGCGGTTGTATCGTCCTACCAGACGGAGAAAATAATCAAGAACAGTTCACGATTTATTGGCTAATGCAATCCCCATGCAGTCACATACAATGCCACATGTGCTCGAGCACGCCGCACATCATGTTTTCGGGAGTCTCTGCCTTGACCCTCTGCCATACTGCCTGCACGTTTTGAAACAGGGTCTTAACTGAAGTGGCCGGCGAAATCCGCTAACCTCCTCCGTGACGATCGTCCAGAGATTCTCGATCGAGATTCTTGATCTCGAACTGGAACGCTGTCCTGCTGGAAATACGCCCTGGACATGTCTGGTAGGAGTTTGACCTTGGTTGACAGGCCATTCCACTCCCTCTGAAGCATGGCCAGGGCTGCAGTCTTCTCCAGCGCCTCTCTGACGTGGTAGTCGGCGGTGACGGTCTGCCCTCGCGGGACTTGGTGAAGCTCAGAGAGGCCTCTGTAGCTCATCAGGCTCCAGATAATAATCTTTGGCAGCTGCTTCGCTGTCTCGGCGAACCGCAACTCCGAGCTGTTGTTGGTCCAGACCCAGTCGTTCTGGAGGTTAGGAGCTTGGAAGAGCTCGAAGGGCGACTCGTCACTGAACAGGACGCGTGTCCAGTCCTGAACGGACCAGTTCTTGCGGGCCTTGGTGAATTCCAGCCGCCTGCGCTTCTGGTCCACGGTAAGCCTTGACTGCTCCCTGAGCTTGAGCGACTTCAGTCGCAGGCTGGTCCTCAGATACCGGTGGACGGACGTCTTGGATGCTGGGTGGTTCTTCGCCGTCAGTTTTCCCCGCCAGGTTTCTCGTCAAGTGCCGCCTTTTGAAGGCCGACTTTGCAATGACGATACTCGCCACTCGGCTCAAGGCCGACTTTCGCCCACGACCTGCGCGGTTTTCGAGTGTCTCTCCTGGGCGGTCGCGGGTCAGCCAGCGCCTAATCATCGCTACGTTAACGCCCAAGTCGCTGGCGACCTGAACCTGGATCATGTCGCCCTTGACCATCCCAACCGTGCGGAAGCGGATCGATGGCTTGTGCTCTTTCACCATTGGCGATAGGCAGACTCAACGCGTCGGCTATTTCGAAAGGAATTACTTCTCCTGCCCACTACCGGCCCAAGTCAGGCCGGCCGCTAAGATCACGTGATCTACTGACACGGAGGGATGCCCTGCGGCCGAGCGCGGCAAAATTGCACTCACTTGGTGTTCGGGAGAGGAGAAATCATAGGTGACACCAACCGTGCATCAATTGCAGGACACCTTGTAATCCCCATTACACATCTGTCCAGCCTGCATTTCAGCATTAAAAACCTTTGGATGTATACTGCATTTATTTGTGCAAAGGAGCCTTTGATATGGCCGGTTTACATTTCAAGGAACCAGACCAGCCCTCTGCAATTCATCAATGATAAGCAGATGCTGAGAAATGGGGCTGTTAGTGCCACAGTATGCTTGCTTCCAGAAAACAATGAACATTAACTACATGGCAACTCATGGAAGGAACCAACTGCAAAATTGCTTTTGGCACCCATACTTTCAGACACACTCTTGCCTGTGATGGCAAGTGACCTATATCTTCCATTGCAGACTGTGAGCAGTCAACATGTGCTCACCAAACATAGTGAAGCATGCTGGTAGTGCAGTGGTTTAGCTGCTCATCTGGAAAATCTGGGGCACTGGCAACATTTCAGTATTTGACCACTTGGGTGGCAGAGATAACAATATTTTTTCATGTTATCACTCCCTGGCCTGGGGTTCTCTGCCTATTGCTTATCCCCTTGCTCAAAATCAACCTAACCTAACCTAACCTAACCTAACCTAACCTAACCTAACCTAACCTAACCTAACCTAACCTAACCTAACCTAACCTAACCTAACCTAACCTAACCTAACCTAACCTAACCTAACCCACCAAACTGAACTGAGCCTAACCTAACCTAACCTAACCTAACCTAACCTAACCTAACCTAACCTAACCTAACCTAACCTAACCTAACCTAACATTCCCCACCCAATCCCCTTGCAACCCATTGACCCGTTGGTGTCAAGGATCAAATTTCATGGATTCTTGTTACCTTGGCCCAGTACATTTTTATGGTTCTTGATGCTGCTTGATGCACAGTAATGTTGTTACCACACACAGTAATGACACCGGTGTTGCAGCTGCTGTGCGTGTGCGGCGCTCAGGAGCTCGCCATCGTAATTATAAAAATTTGAAGGTAAGAGCATGAATCTATCTGTTTTGTGATTATTTATGATATGTCCTGCCTTAAACATGATGAATGGTGTACAGATTTTTTTTTCAAATGTTAGGTAGGAAAGTACACCCTGAACTGGAAAATTTGTACTCTGCTACCAGGAGCATTTTTTGAATTTCCAAAACTGATCTGAAGCAACTCCAACTCACCCTGCCATGGGTGGGTGCATGGGTAGGTATGTGCTTGAGCCATCGGGAGCGACTCGCATTCTGCGTGTCGCGTACCTTTGAATGAAAATGAATGTTGAGATACAGTGCCGACGAACGTTGCATCGGAGCCAAGAACGTTTAGGTGTTTATCATGCCTATCTTTGGCTCACAAATGGACCGGAAAGATTCTCAGTCGATCAAAAAAGTACTTACCTAATTGGCTTATCAGATGCCCTATCCCTTCAGGAACCACGACACCTAAATTCAACGATTCTCCCAAAGACCGCTCAACCCAACGCACGAACTCGTCACGTAACCACGTATCTTCGTATGCAGGCGTATGTGACGCAGGGCAAATGGCGTACACATGCGCCAAGGCAGTCTATAATGTGAAGGGCCAGAAAACGATATTCATTGCGTCAGCTAGTTACATCAAGTGACGTCAATACCACTATTTATGATGGCGGATGGCGCCCGAGAGAGGCAGAGAGAAAATTCTGCATGTGTGTTAACATCAGACGTCAGTGCGTCTGTCATGATTACGGATCTTGCCTCAAGGGAAATACAATACTCTTGCCGGTTATTCTGCGGCCTCGGTCATGGTTCGCGTCCCCGTCGTATGCACGTGATTGTGTGAGAACAATTCGCCCTGGGGGTCGCCGGGTGACCCACGCGACTAGACTGATGCCGGCTGTGCTGCTCAGCCAACCAGCTGCGAAACGCCGAGCTCGACCCGAGACAGAGAAACACTCATTTTCTGGACGGAGCAGAGCCTGTTTCAGAACCCTACCAACGGGGCAGCTAAGCACGGCCGTACGGCACGGCCGCCTTCACCCGGGAGACTTGCGCGTTGCAGACTTAACGGCAATCCCCAATATTGACCACCAACGCGGTCAGCTTGAGCTGGGTGCCAGACGCCATCCACGGCCCAATTACCTTCCTCCTCGTGTTGCGCCCCACATGGCGACCGTATATACTCTTGAGTCAAATTATCCGCACTTACGCGACGAATCTCTCGCCGTGCATCTTCCCGCGTTCTAACCAACTGAATGGCCGCAACTACCGACCCGAAGGGTGGCCTGAAGGACGAGCTGCTGGCTCAGCTTCACGCCGTCGGCCACACGAGCGCCAAAACACCACCGCCGCCGCCAGCGGCACGTCGTCGGTGACGCCCCAGACCAAGTCGTCTCAGTCACTGTCGACCGTCATCAGACTGCTGTCGCTGCCGCACCGCGTCTTGCCGGGCATCACACACTATCTATTGCGCCCAGCCAGCCCGAGTTCGACCAGATTCAACACCACTGTCTGAGAGGGGACGGGACGGCTTGCATGACGCCGGCCGCCGACCAACCTGATGCGGTCACGCGGTGCGCGACAGCCGTCCGTCTGGCTCTCCGAAACCGTCAGACTCGTCGGCCCGACTAGACCCAGCAATCCGCCGCTTGACAGAGGACGGGTGACGGCATGACGGTTACGGCGCGCACCGCCGGGCGGACCGTCAGCTGTCATGCGCCATGTGACGGTAGTGCCGTCAGCGGGACTGGTCGGACACGTATAGACACAAGTACCGAGGCAAGCGAGTGGGTTAAAACGGTGTCGAGCATGTCTTATAGCAACGGTTGGATACGCACCGATGAATTTTCGCTGGCAATCGTCGAACGTAATTTTATGTGCCGCCGACGCCTTGTCATTTCCGTTGGTTATTGACATTGTTAGTGTTTATATCTGTGCATCACGTTCTTGTTGCATTTTGGATGTTGGCAATTTTGTGTTCCTTCTTAGCAGACAAAGCGAAAATTTTGCATCAGTCATCAGCTGATAACATCGACCAGCCGACTAGCCGTAAATAACATAGGTATCATGTCCGTGCTTGACTTTGATCTCATTTAGCAGCCAGCTTTGGTTTATTTTGCACGTTCTTCGACATACTTCGCCTCAAAATGACCGAATTCACCGTGATAAGGAAAATTAATAACTCTTTGCATGCGTTCACATGGCATGCCTAGTTTTGTAGGGCTGTGTAGAGTGAAATGGGTTTCCGTATAAAAATAGCATCCTAAAAAATATTGAAATTTTATAATCGGGTGCGAGGATTTTTTAGTGAGGGCCTCAAGCTCTAGGGGGCCCACAAGGCTGCATGTCCCTTTGACAAAATCCTGGATTCGCCCCTGCTTACAGCATTACCATTCATCAGACAGATGCTCCCGCCCCCGTGCCCCTGCGCGGCATGCGCGATTAGCCTGGGCAATATCGCGACCGCGAGCGATCACAATGAGCTTCAACAGTGGCTACCACAAGACACTGCCTGGCACGGTCGAAGCATATCGCTGACGGAGCTCTAGGTGTTATTCATGAGCCTGCAGACATTTGACGGGCATCGAGTTGGTGGACGTGACACCGTGGCCTGGCGACAGGAAGGAGGGCGAGGGGCCGCAAAGCGTCCCACTCCATGGCTGGTCTTGCTGGTGCACACGCTCACGCACAAGTTAGCTCCAACACTCCCCAGCCTCCAGGTGGCGTCCCAGTCTCGCCCCACGTCACCCCATCGCCTGGGGTCCTGGGGCCGAGCGGCCCCCGGCTGCCGGGAGCTGACCCGCCTCTGTCCCCGGCCAACACGCTCCTGTGCGAAACCCGTCAGCGTGTATTGAAACCTCATGCAGAGAGCGCTCCGCCGGGGCCCGGCGGCGCGAGGTGGAGGCGTACGCGCCGCATCACAGCAGCACCACGCTACAGTGCCCTCTGCCCACACTCAAACGCACGCAGTCACAGGTCACATCAACGTAAAAAGGTGGCTCGAAAGACGACTCTGTACTGGAAACGACCGTACCGGACGCTGGCCGGTGCAGCAGGTGAGAACCAAACGACCACGCAGGGCCCGCGTCGACGCGAGGTGCGCTCCACCCCCGTCCAAAAAAGGCTCCTGCACACGATCACGGCGAAGCGCGAGAGGGCGCGGCTTTGCAGCCCGCTCCGCCGTCACCCGACGTCGACAGTCAATGTCTATAAGTACACATGGCTACATGGCACACGCGCGCGGCACGTCCGATCGCGCCGCAGGTGCGGCCACTGAGCGCGCCACCGCGGCTCGGGAACGCCCGAGCCGGCCAGCCGGGTCTAGACGGCGGCGCCAGCGGCGCGCAGCTCGGCGGTCAGCTGGTCCGAGCGGACGGCGAACCCGTCGCCGGCCGGGCCGACCACCTCCAGCTCGAGCGGCTCCTGGGCGGCTGCCGCCAGCCGCCGCTGCACCAGCTGGGCGTGCGGCTCGCTCAGCTGTCCCAGCCCTGGTGGCGAGGCCGGGCGCCGCCGGTCAGTGGCCGTCGGCCGGAGCGGGGCCGTGTAACGCGGAAACTCGCTCGCAGAGCGGAGCGACGCATGGCGCAGAGCTCGAGTAGGGAGAAACACGGCTCCCGAGCTCTAGAACTGCAACACAGCTGGCAGCTGAGCTGGTGTGGCCGATGTTCAAGAAATTTTCAAGCACGAGCAAAATATTGATTGGACTGAATAATGTCTACACAGTTGAACCAGCAGCTAAAAACCAGATGCTTGGCTCGTCATCACACACAAAACAGTAACAAACGCAGGGATCCGCCAGGGCGTCCGACCCGTCAAGCTCAGGCTCAGGTCTGGCCAGGGTGAAGCATGGTGTCTGAACTGTCACCAACACGGCGGAGGTGAGAGTTCATCGGGGGCGACTCACTGACCTGTCAGGGTGAGGTCGACAGCGCCGGCCGGGAACCGGGTCAGCTGGGGCGGCAGCAGGCGCAGCTGCGCGGCCGGCACCGGTTCCAGGCAGCCGTGGTCCACGAACCACACGTGTACCGGATCCGAGGACGTGTCCAGCGCCACGGCCCGCGACCAGGCGCCTGCCGACCGGGCACACACGCCTCCGTCACGTTAGAGCACACACCGAGGCCTCCTGAAATGGCCGGGGTTCCAGACCTGCGACAACCAGGCGCCCGCCGACCGGGCACACACACCTCCGTCACGTTAGAGCACACACCGAAGCCTCCTGAACTGTCACAGCCAGTGCTTCAGAGCTGCCAGGCGCATATCGACGGAAAACACGGCCATCGCATCTCGGAGTATAGCATGCACAAAAGGCTATCCTAACCTGACCTGACCTGACGACCAGCCGCCTCCCGATGGAGGACGCATACATACGTCACGCTACACCCAACTCCACAGCAATTACAGCACTGATAACTTGCGCGCGCACGCAGACCGCGTACACCGACCCTCAAAACGGCAACAATTCCAGTGGCTAATCGTGCCCTCCTGCCGAATGCCAGTGGCCGGAGTGAACGTCCGACCACACACGAACTCATCGGCTTGTGTTTGTGTTGTCAACAATTGTCTCCAACCGCAAACGCCGGCCGCCCGCGGGCAGCATCGCCGGGCGCCCACGCGGCCGCCCCAGCTGCACCGTACCGTCGGCGGCGGTCGCCGGCGCCAGCAGCAGCTGCTCGGCCTGGGCGGCGCGGAGGGGCGGCGCGCGCGGCCGCCAGCGTCGGCAGCAGCTCGGTCCAGCTCGGCCATGGTGGCCACGGCACTCTCAGTCAGCGGCGTCGGCGTACAGAGCGTCGACGCTCACCACCTCGGTCACCAGAAACTGCCGGCGGACGGGCAGCCGCGTCACACCCAGCGGCGCGCCCGGCTGGGCGCAACTGGCCCGAGCGCGCCGCACGCGCGACCGCTGGAGACCCGCGCAGTGAAAAGGAAGGCCTGGGAAGGCGGGCCGCTCAAACCATCACTGGATCCCTTTCGCGGTTCACTCAATCAGCGATTAGACAGAACACCTATCGGGCACCGTATTTCAAAGGGAAGACGATTGTCGGTCACGTAAACGAACACGTAAACAACACCGAACCCAACTGAACGCCAGTACCGTGGCATGGTGCTACCCGGCCCTGTCGACTATCGTCTGACCGGTCCGGCCCGTCCGGCGGCCAAGCCACACCGAGAGTAGCTGCGGCCACACACCGGTATCTTGTCCCCGGGCCGGAAGTTCATGCTGGCCAGGTCACGCGAGTACAGCGCCGGCGGCAGGGCCGGCGCGGGGCCCGGAGCTGGGACCGGGGCTAGAGCTGGAGCCGGAGCTGGAACTGAAACCGGGACCGGGACCGGAGCCGGAGCCGGAGCCGGAGCCACAGGCGCCGCGGGAACAGCCGCTGCGAATGAAAGGACGCTGATCAACGCTCGTCTCTACTGCGGTGGCTGCCGTTATTGGGAGCTGGTGTCATGGGAACGATGGACAAAAATACTAAAACGATTCCAACACGTGGGGGGTAAAGTTTGATGACACCCATATGTAGGGCCTATTACATGCGAATTCGACACGCAACGCGATCGAATTACAACATGCTATCTGAGAAGACTGTGCAATATAGTCACTGCCGTCGAATTCGAGCATACGCGAGATGATGCGATGATGCGACGATGCGACCCGATGCGTGCTACATACACGCATCGCATCCTCCACGCGGCAGTGACGCATATGCCAGCGGCAGAGTAAGTAGCCCGCCAGAGCCTTCAACCCAGATCAAAGGGCGTCGGTGGGTGCTGCATAGATGGCCGCACGATTTGAAATTCACGTCCTTCACCAGCGCTAGAACCGTTTTTACATTCACGCAGGCTCCACTCCCATGAAGCCGGGCAAACGGGCCGAGCATATAGCGGCTGAATCGACGACGTCGCTCGATGTGAGGTCGCTTAAATA
>NW_023597054.1:58790673-58887396 GCF_011947565.3 Pollicipes pollicipes | reverse complement strand
AGCTCAATTGCTTATAGTTAGAAGCCCTACAGGTATCTTTAACTCTCTACAAATTATTAGAACCTTCAGAACTGGGGTGTCTGCCACTTCCTTGGGAAACCTGCTCACAACAGTCTTCCCCTGGAATGCCACTATGATATGTAGTTATTGCAAATGATGCACAATGCCTGACCTTCATTTCAAGTCAACACAACTAATTTTATCCCATCACACTACAATATTTTGACATTACCTTGTAGAACAAAACCAATATTGTAAACACTTAAGAAAAGGCAAATATTTTCTAGTCACTGAATCATTATAGAAATAATGGAAATTCCAGAAATTGTTTGACCAACCATCCCTGTGATGACATGAGGAATGGAAATTTGCAGCATTCCCCATGCCTCCTTCATAAATAGACCTGTGGGCAGCTAGCGACAAGCTCTAAAATGATTATGCTTGCAGTAACAAATCAGAAGCAATTAATTTCATGATAGTTGCATGATATAATTTAGCAAGAAAGACAATGCATTTGCAACCGCGTCATTCCGCCTCCTACGAACATTGTCGGCATGCCCCAGCTGGGAGCTTCGATCGTACGAGACACACATTCGCTGCACCAATCAGAGCGCACGTTAATCGTCGGCGCATGCGCGAAGCCAGGCCGCGGCCATTACTGAAGCAAGAAGCAGACGAAAAGGCTGCGTTACCAACATTTCCCGATCGGTAAGTTTTCGTGAAAACGCCCCTAACATGGTCATAATATACACCATTTTGATCGCCATCGTTTGCTGAAATGATTGGTCATTAATTTGAGTGCCTTAGTTAAAGATGAAGTGAAAAAATCGTGATCTAGCGGGAGCTGCGCGGACGCGTCCACCCCCAGCGGGCATCTGCGCCAGCACGCCGCAACGTGGGCAGAAATTGCCGATTTTTTGCCATCACCGGGGTCGTACGACTGTAGAAAGCTTACATTGCTATCCTCGTCCAGTGCAGACAATAATCTCTTCTTGGACTTCCACTGGAGAATGCCGCATTAGGCCAGGAAAAGGCACAAAATCGCAGCTCCCCACCGACGCAGCCTCGCCGTCGCACTTCCATGAGACATCTGAATTGCGGCGCATTCTGGGGTAAAAATCCGTGGTCAGCTGATTATGCCAGTCGATCGGAAAAGGAAAAATGACGTCAAAACGGTGCTGAAGTTGACGTTATGACGTCATCGGTGGGTCTTCTATATATTACGTGAAGGTCGGTTGGTCGACTTTCGGGACTTGGCGGCCGGGCGGCGGGGTGGGATGGTCGTCGCTCTCTGTTGCGGGCGGCGTGGCCGCCTGGTGCCCGTTCGGTCGCTTGAAAATGGCGGATCGTGGAGGATCCTTCCAGTCAAAGTGGCATGGGTTTCACCTATAAAATTGTAAATAATTGTTTTTCAAGAATTGATTGTAGTATTTGTAAAGTAAAAACTTTTTCATGATTCTGCCGTCAATAATCGTTCGCGGCTGGGGTGCCCAGTCAGCTGCTAGGCTGATAGGCGTAGAACGGAGGACTGGAGGGTGGTGTGAGCCTTGGTCCCCTCCACTTCCGTCCGTCCATGGTTACGGGTCGGTCGGAATCCCCACGGCCCTCCACGTTTATGAGAGTGACGTAAAAGGGGGGTGGCGCCCCGATTGGCTGGAATTAGAACACAGATAAGCCGTGTCTGATTCGGTCTACCGGGGTTGGTTGCAGCTGGCCGGTTTTCGGCTCGGTGGGTTACCAGCTCTAAACACTGGCAGCTAACCACCAGCTGGATGATTTTTATCTTGCCAGACAGAATGGCAAACAAGGGGTAGCTATTTATATAGATTGATTATGCTGCGGCGCAACATGAGTGGCTGTAGATAATCGGACATCGTTTTCGAAATCTTGAATTTACGGTTTGCATGTTGATTATATAATATTAGGTGGATCACTCGGCTGTTCAAATCTGGTGAAGGTATGTTGGAATGCACGAACACACGCCACTATGAAGCTAGAACCGCGGTCTGAGGTGTCAGATGCGAATGGGATTTTTACCTGTTATTAAAAAAATGGTGTCTAGTTTCAGGCAGTCTGCAATAGTTTCTAGTTTTCTAGTAATAGTAGTTTTTAGTGAGCCTGCAATAGTTGCAAATGATCGAGAGGTACCCTGGATTTCATGTGGTGTATGCATGTCAAATCCCGCGGTTCTAATCCGTTGACATGGCTTGGGGGCATGTGTTTGTCAGACGTGCCTCCTCCCCACTGCTAACTGGGTCGGCAAGCGCCCCTGCGGCGAACCGGCTGATGCGGCTAGCCGATGATGGCGGCTGGGCTGGCTAGCCGGCTAGCCGCCAGTCAGCCTGAAAGCCGCTAGCTAGCCGCCTGAAAATTCCTCCCCAAGACCCCAGGTTTTCTATTAAAATTATTGTTTTTTTATACAGTTGTGTTATTGGACTCTTTACTTATCACCATAAATCGCACATTGCGCCCAGAGTTGGTTGATATTGATTAGTCTCAGGCAAAAAGTGTGTCAGTCGATCTTGTAACTGAATGGTATAGGAAAATGTTTGCGAGATGACAATACCTCATATCTGTATGATTATGGTACCCAGATCTCCATTCTAACGGAACCTCGCCAATGTGGGCGGCGTCTCAGACGTGACGCCGTCGGGCATCGTCAACGCCAAAGCCTTCCCACGCCATCAGCGGTGAATTCACTGGCCTGTTCAAACCGATTCGCCAGACGCTTGGCCGCGGACACTGTCGCGTTATGGGGGAGAGAGAGAGAGAGAGAAGAGAGAGAGAGAGAGAGAGAGATAGAGAGAGAGAGAGAGAGAGAGAGAGAGAGAGAGAGAGAGAGAGAGAGAGAGAGAGAGAGAGAGAAGGAGAGGGAGAGGGAGAGGGAGAGGGAGAGGGGAGAGGGAGAGGAGAGGGAGAGGGAGAGGAGAGGGAGAGGGAGAGAGGGAGAGGGAGAGGGAGGGAGAGGGAGAGGAGAGGGAGAGGGAGGGAAGGGAGAGGAGAGGGAGAGGGAGAGAGAGGAGAGACGAGAGGAGAGAGAGAGAGAGGAGAGAGGGAGAGGGAGAGAGAGGGAGAGGGAGAGGAGAGGGAGAGGAGAGGGAGAGGGAGAGGGCGGGAGAGGGAGTGAAGGAGAGGGAGAGGAGAGGAGAGGGCAGAGGAGAGAGAGCAGCTTTGGAGGCCCGAGTCCTCCAACATTCTCGGAAAAGGCAACACTAAGCTTATGGCGGTGCACGGAAAGAATTGAAGCATGGTGCTTCGGAGTCCCCTCCCCCCCCCCCCCCCCCCCCCCACCATTCTGGATGCAGTGGCGGGAACTTTGCCCTACAACCCTTGAAAACAAGTCCACTCCAACCATATGGTGTTGACCGGAAAGAACTAGCAAAAGTGGACCTTGACACGCACTCTCATGGCCATATCTGGCGAGACTCTGTCGTTTGCCTCGACCAATGCCCGCTCCCCCGACCAAATGCCAGTAAACCCATGTTTTTCACCTTACTTGAAGGATTTTATCTAATCGAACCGTTTGTCGTACGCGTTGCGTTACCCAAACGCCCGTCTGGTGTCACGTTGAGTGATAACTAGCCTCCAAGGGTGGCACCCTCCGTGTTGACTTTGCGATGATGCAAGATGTGATGTAAAGGCGGTGTCTGACCTCCCTTTCTCCTAACCTTACCTTACCTCACCTAAGCGAGCACGGGTCTCCTCCAGGAACCATTCGTCAACATCGAGTTCAGTGGCCTGCTCGGATCGTTAGGGAAGTGAGCAGCGGCGGGCCTTGCTCTCCTCGAGACACTATAACCCTCCCCAATGTTTTGTGTGTAATGTGGCGCTGCCTTCCAGCCCATTCTTGACCTTCAGCCGTCCCGGGAACATATCTACATATCGTGCCAGCAAATGGTGCAGCTTTTTTGGCTTTCGATGTTTTTTTTTTTGCCACGGGTTTTTGTTCTAGGCTTTTGCTCAGAAAGGAGCTATTTTGTAGGTCACATAGCCACCGATGTGTGTCGGCGAATTGACCGGGCACCGTCCGACCACTCCCGAAAGGCATGTCAGGCTGCCGGCAGCCAACAGACCAGCTCTTGCTCCAGAGGTTGTTCTGGGTTCTGCCGTTAGCGTCAAATCGCTACGGGTTTTCCATCGTCTCTTGGCATCAGAACTGAGTAGAGTTCGAGACCTCCCCTGTAAGTGGCAAGTGCAGGTGCAGGGCTTTTGACTGTCACTTCTGCCCCCTCGAAAAAATAACGTCTTCCGACTGCGATGGTGCTAGGCAACTTTTGATATTGCCAGGAATGCCATTCATAAATTGCGTTACGCATGGAAGGGAAGGGTTTCTTGGCGGAGCGTAATCGAAGCATAACAAGCGTAGGAGAGTTGGACAGCGCAATGTTTCACTGAGGAGTAGTTGCAAGCCATGCTGCAATCTTTTTTGAACAAGAGTTTGAACAGCGTGACCAGGGAAAGGAGTTGAAAAGTCGCCAAAGTTGTGTAACCCCTGTCCTCTTGCTAACAGTCGTCCAGAAATTGTTGACTTTCTGGGGAGCCACAGCCAGGTGTGAAAGCCATCACTATATTGTGGTTATTTTGATTGCTGTGACAATTCCGGTGGCGATGAACCACTTCATATCATTCCTTTCTGGCCCGGTAGGTTGCATTCATTTTGGTCGAACCCGAATTCATTCGAGAGATTTGCTAGATCGAGAGGCTGTTGGTTTTGTTGTCTGTCATAGGCGTGTCCCTGACGTCCGTGTTTTTTGTAACTCGATTGTGTTGTATAGGCTCGGCCAACCCTTGAATCGCATCTGTATCGGACCAAGCCGGAACTGTGCATTGCCGTCGGGGATGCCTCCTTCCCGGAGTAATGTGTGGCTCCATCCTTATTCTTTTCTCTCTCGGTTGCCCCGTAGTTTTTTTAAAAAACCTGGTTTTAGGGTTGTCGATACCATATTACGACATGGTTATACGTGCCTTTCTTTGCACCTCTCGCCATTTTATATCAGTCTGGTCCTCGTTACGTTAATTTATTTTTGGGGAGTGTTGGGCGTGATCTGGTGCTATTTACAGGAGTTTGAGGCACGCCGACTGCTGAGTACATATCACGTTTAGGGCGTTTTATGCCCGTGCTGCCGGACATTGTCAGAGCCCTGATTTCAGATGGGTTCCGGAGATCGTCTGTTCGAAAAACAGGCGAGATTCAGGCAGGATGATTCTGGCGGATGAGTCCCACCAAATGTTGTACGCATTATCACGTTTTAAGGCTGCAGTATTGCATCCTAGTCCATATCGCCGTTTTGTCAGCTGGCCATCCTTAACTCGTCTGCACCTTTCCTGTAGCGGCTTTAGAATCTACAGGTGGGAGGCAGGTGACTGCCGGCATTTTGATGGCATCTCTTTTCAAAGCGTTGAGCCTACACCAACAGCAGTACATTAGTGATCATCCATTGTTTGGCGTTCGTTTGTGATGAAAAGAGCAAGTGATAACCACAATTCTGCCATTTTTCAGATCTCGCCGTGTCAAATTTGTTATGTGCCTATTTAATTCAGTCCGTTATTCATGTGCAGAGCTCAGCTTGAAATCAATGGGATGGAGGGGGGGGGGGGGGGGGGGGCATCCACTCCTTCCCGTCATACGCGGCAATCAACGGAACCAATTTGGACGCTAGAGGTTGACAGCAAGAGCTCACGGCCTGAGCCTGGTCGCACTAAGAAATAAATTGAACAAATATTGGAAATTAGATTTTGAAGTTGTCAGAATTGTTGGTAGCTTACTAAAATGGCGCAATTGGTGATAAATTAAAACTTTTTCATGACCTAAACAAAGTTAGATCCGTAGCTTTCTTTTGCACTAAGATTTTGCATCCGTAACGAACCCAAAATCATCAGCGGATGGATTTTGAATAAGTGATGGGTGCATGAGCTAGGAAATGTGGGTACATCTATGCCGAGCTGATTGCAACAGCGCAAGTGCAACCTTGCGTTTGTCCCCGTACCCCATCCAGTATTTGCATCGGGTCCTGGGGAATGCCCGGGCCATCGGCGGGTATGGGATATACCACGTCGATCAAGACAAGGGCATGTTTGTCATGATGTTAAGATCAGTACAGAATCTGTACGACCAATCTGCCATCGGATGGCCACATTCCCTTCTCCGTATTCTCGCTAACATATTCTTCTTATTCTCCATATTCTCTTCTCTTTGTATTCTCTCCAACTTCTCCATATTCTCCATACTCTCACTAACGTGTTTACACCTGCCCTGTGACGTGAAAGTTCCCCCTCTGTAGCATTTCAACTATGTCAGAATGCCGGATACAATCTGTTCAGCATTGAAGCCGTCGATTCACCCTGCCACCATATCCTCTGATACATCCTTTACACGAATGAGGTATTCAATGCACATGCCACAATCCTTGGGCGTAGGGGATAGCGTGAAAACTGATTTCAGTTAAAAATCGGCTTTCGGCAATGCGAAGTTATCAGTCAGTGCACGCTTCTGGCAGCACCGCGACTTGGCCTGATGGGCCTCTTGTGAAGCAAGTTCTGAGGCGTCCCTAGGTAATGTAGTGCCCAAATGTGGTTGGGTAAATTAGATCGCTGGTGGAGAAAAAACATCAGCGATTTAGCCGGAATGATTCGGTGATGAGTCAGGAAAACCACAGGACACCGAATCGGTTCCTTGCATGAAAATAGATGACGGATGTCAGTGCGGCTGTAGCGTGTGATACGGGGGTGCCGCTCCTCATATCAATTTTGCCAAAATTTAATTTTGCTGCACCTTATCGGCAGTTCAGGTGGCGTCCTTTCCCCAGCTGTTCACGTTCTAACGTACATCTCCGACTTAGTTCACCTGGTGAAACCGCGTAAACCCAACCACTCACGTGGCGACGGTAATTGCAACCCAGCGTTCTGCGTCAACTTATCACATTTTCCATTAATGTCGATGGCTCCACTCGAGAATGCATGAAGACCCATTTTAGTCCAAAAACGGTAGATTCTTCCATGCCTACTTATGCAAGACTGAAGCGGAATCATATTTCTACTGAATTCCTGGCAATTTTCAAATGGTACCTTTAATTTTGAGTGCCGTCCAGCCGTCTCAAATGATCTGTTAGGTTACGACCTCAATGAGTCCTGTTTGGTGTAAATGTTTGTCGTTGCCTCTTACAGTTTAGTTGGATTGTGTTTCGGGCTGTGGGCAATGATAATGCCCTTGTCACAAGTTTGGTAGCATTGTGATCAAGTTAACAATGACCACACCCCGATTTAATTGCGTTTTAGTTTTTGCAGGCTACGACGTTCGCGTTTGTGATGCTGGGGTCTCGTCTGTGCTTCTTCGTTTTCGGTGCCCACTACAATAAACACGAAGACGATAACATTTGTCTTTATGCTCGGTAAATGGGATGCATGCTCTTGGCAATAATGACGTCGAATGAAAAAAACACCGCGAACATCCCATGGTGGTCATGAAGTATCTACATACACTACTAGATCGTTTTCAGATCGGGGTAAACGACCGATGGTTCGGTCAAGGCACGTCAAACCGGCGACACGCCCCCAGCGGCGTTGCGGACACTCCGGCGTACATCAGTGTCACGCTACGATCGCCACGCTGCGGCCCAAGCTGCAGCACCGGAAATAACACAGTAACAATCACATCGTTCGCGTATCAAACGGTCTACACTATCGTGCGGTTATTCCGGCTGTTCAAGCACCTGATGGTACAAATATATATCGGCCGGGGTATGCGGAGTATTCACGTGATCACGTACGGCTGACCGTGACAGAAGCCCTGGGGTTCCGGCGCAGGGTAAGCGTTCACCCGGCATGCCTCTCTGCTCTTCATATTACCTTCCTGTCGGCGTCGGCGTCGGCGTCGGCGTCGGCGTCGGCGTCGGCGTCTCCGTCTCCGTCTCCGTCTCCGTCTCCGTCTCCGTCCCCGTCCCCGTCTCCGTCTCCGTCTCCGTTTCCGTCTCTCCGTCCCCGTCTCTGTCTCCGTCTCCGTATCCGTCCCCTTGTCCGTCGCCGTCTCCGTGTCAGTCACGGTCCCGGCGACCGTCGCCGTCCCCGTGTTCGTCTCCGTCTCTGTCTCTGTCTCTGTCCTATCCCAGTCCACACCCGTTTCCGTCCTCGTCTCCACCCTTCTGAAGTCTCGGTCGCGATGTCTCGGTTCAGGGCGACTCAGTGGTCGACGCCTGTCGGTTGAGCTCCACCAGTTCGTGAAAGGACTGCTTGCCGATGTGGGTGTGCACCTTGCCGATTGACCTGAAGAGCGCGTCCGGACACAGGTCGTCGGGAAGGCCGGTCAGGAACTGCGCCAGGTTGATGAACTCCATGTCGCGCAACTGCTCCTCGTACAGGTGCAGAATACCTGTCGAGTCCGCAGAAATGTCAAACGGTCGCACCGTTGGATGGTGAAGGCAGATGACCTTATCGCACATGGATGCGACGTGGCCTGGCCGACGCAGCCTCGTCGGCGACGGGCGTAGACTCGGATCATTGCGCACGCTCAAGAACATACTGGTTGTGTTTTCCAAATTGGCAGATCGCCCTTGCGACGAATGTGTCGTCAAAACAAGCTGTTTCTTGCAAACTGTTCTGTTTACCAAGTGACTTGATAACCCACGTTCCATTCGTCATGCACGCGTCGCAGTACTCTTGATTTGAACAAAATCATTGCAAACGTAACATCTCTCCGTTCATGACAACCCGCTACACTAACAAGACGGGCAGTCACCGCCAGATCATCTGAAGCCCTCACCAGCACCGCGGCACCTCTGCCGCCGCCACAGCCGGCCCCGTGTGCACACGCCGTGCGACGGGGCACTCACCGAGCGCGGCGCGCGCCAGGAAGGCCTCGCCGTCCCGCATGAACACGTCCCAGATGCGGCAGGCCACGTCCAGCGGCAGCGACTTGGAGAAGAGCGTGTACAGCCAGTCAACGAGGTAGAGATGCGGCGTCACCTCCTCTACCTCCATGTGTCGCCACAGCTCCGGCAGGTTCTCTCGCAGCAGCGCCGTGTAAGTGGCGTAGTAGGCCTTCATCTGAGGGCGACACGGCAGGTTCAGGCGCCCGCTGGCCCAGGGGCACGCCAGGCCTGAGTGGGGAAAGGGGGGGGGGGGGGAGGTCGCTACAAGTGTGCAGCCAGGCCGACCCCGTGACCGATGCACCCAGCCGGGGAGACCACGCTGGGGGCGATACGTCGCGGGTTCAGAAGGCGCGCGTATGATGGGCAGCTATCGCAATGTCACCTCTATGGATGACGTGTCAGAAAACTGCCGCAGTGTTTATGAGGCAGGCATTGTCGGTACCTAACGTACAGCTGCAGAGACGCTGCCACTGCGTTGTCTCGCATCACTTCGGCGGAACGGGAGGTCTGAAGGTAGCCTACGCTGGTGCCACCGCAGAAATCAAAAGCAACACCTGCGATGTTGAATGTTAGGAAAACATCACGCCCTGAGACTAAGCACACTTCAACGTCGCACTCAGTAACACATTGCCACCACACATCGCTGTCCTGGTTGCGTTTCGGGACACCATGCGAACGAGCCCAGGACCAAGCGCTGCACATGCGAGCCGGGCGACGTCACCAGACCGACGGGCGCGCACACGTGCGCCACTGAGGCGCAGCTCTGTGATCGTCCGCACCCGCTAGCCCCGCCCTGCGCCCGACCTGCGAGCGCGCGCGGGCGGCGCTCACCATGCCGTGGTCCAGCTGGAAGAAGTGAAAGAGGAAGGGCCGGTTGAGCAGGTTGGCGAAGGCGACGAAGGCGTCCGGCGGGTCCAGGTTGAGCAGCAGCACGGCTGCGATGAACGACATGCCCTGGATGTAGCCGACATCGGGCCGGTAGCAGGCGTAGGCGCCCAGCAGCTCGTGCAACAGCTCGTGGTAGGGTCCGCCCTGGTCAACATGGGGTCTGGTCAGAGGGTGCGGCACTCCGCCGCTCACGGACGGCGGGATGGGGCCGCGGGACCGACGTCCCAGTGCCAGACCAGACCCGGTGGCCGCACGCCATCCGTACGGCTGTAGTCGCCAGGTGGGCATTCCTGATGATGCATCAAAACATCACTGTTGCTTCAGGATTGCATCACCGCTTACGTGGCGCCCATTGCACTAACCGTACGGTGTGGTAGAGTCGGGTGCTAATGACGACACAATTTGGCGAATAATGCTGTAAACTCACGACAAACGTTAAATGAATCTGGCTTTATCGTATGACATCGGGTCGTAGAGGAGGAATGCCATCTTTCGCGACTATCACCGGAATCTGGAGTGAGTGGGTGGCGCTTCTTTTTCATGCGTGACACTGGAAAGCGCACCTGGCTCGCCCATGGCATAAATAAGCGGATCATCCCCATCGTATCACGGAGGGCTGCTGGACCTACAAACCGCGCCTCCTGCTTCCGGTGCGACCACCACCATCGGCAGGCGGTCAATCGTGGGGTGCAGCGAGCTCGCAGACATGCAAACGTATCAGTAGTTCCGTTAGATTCATTCAGGGCAAGTTTGATATGACTACATTATTATAATGCTATTCATTGATACTCTTGAACCGAGTGCAGAGTTCGACGGGTTCGCGAAAGAAGAAAATTAGCTGAGGTCTACATCGACGACGTCTGATTTCGGCAAGTGCACGCATTCGAATTCCGGCCGGAAGGTGGCAGCAGGCCTCTGAGCCTTGCCGGGCGGGCCGGGCGGGGGCTGGTTCAGCAGCCCTCTGAGCCTTGCCGGGCGGGCCGGGCGGAGGCTGGTTCAGCAGGCCTCTGAGCCTTGCCGGGCGGGCCGGGCGGGGGCTGGTTCAGCAGCCCTCTGAGCCTTGCCGGGCGGGCCGGGCGGGGGTTGTTTGCACTCGGGTGTCGGGACGTCGCCTCGCCAGGCATGTCTGCTCGCCTCGCCGCTCGGTCCCCCGAGTCACCCAGTGGCACGAAACAAGCAGAGCAGCGATTCATGCCTAACGAATGCAATGATTTCCAACATGTCTTCTTCGAGTTCAGGTAACATTATAAGCCAGGGTGACATAAATGCTCATAAAAAGAAACATAAATGCTCGGAACAAACAGGAATGCGACTCTCCGAATCACGAAACGGTACATTTCCAGCCAGTCACACAACCGTGGCCTGAAACGGTACATAATAGTGGCCCAGGTGCAAGCAGATGGCCAACAGGATCACGACAGGTAACTCATCTCCCACCCCATCGCGCTCATATAAGTAACATATTTACTGGAGTCCCTATTATGCGCCGCTTTCATGCCCCCAGTTGGCATCTATTGCCACGAACCAGTCCGCACCGGACGTCTCCCAAAAACTTTCCTCCAGATCTTTAGTACGATTTTCTGGTTTTGCAAAATATGGCCCATGAATATGCTCTCAGCTATGATAAATTTGGTGACCGCAGTTATTCGTTTTTTACTGGAATGGCCGCAAGGGAACCACTCCCCTCCCCGCTCCCGCGCGGACAAAAGGAGAGCACGAACAGAAAACAAAATGTGCTCCCTTACAGCAAAAGAACTCTCTTGGTTTTAAAAAGGCAGCGATAGCGCCACTTTTTTCATCTAGAAGTCCTCCATACAAATATGATACAACTGAGAATGTCAACTTAAAGGCACCGACTTAGAGTGGGTATCCAGGAAAACAATCCTTGGTCCTAAAAAATAATATATATTATTCCGCTACCGCACTTGGTACCCGCTGCCCTGTGTTAATTGCCCGGAACGCGTTACCTAGTAATGAATTGCACTGTATACCAAGACCTACGCCTCACCCAATCATTGCGAGCATTCAGACAATCGAACTGTTTAGTCTCAGTTTTGTAGACAACGATTTATTTGGAATACTTGCTGCGACACTGAACATTTGACTCCCTCAGGCACATTGCCGCAGCCAGTCAGCAATTAGTCATTGGTTGGGGACAATGCCCCACACGATCTGCTTCAACAGATACCAGCGCTGTCACATAACTTGGTTACGCTGAACCACGGTACGTCGGCAAATTTCACAAACCCCGCCGATGGCAGACATCTCAGGCCAGCGCCCGACCCTGAGCTCCGAAGTGGCTGAGGTATCTACCAACCGCCTCTCCCGACGGGGGGTTCTGCTGAAACCATCCTCTGTAGCCCTCTCGAAGTCCGAAGTCGAAGGTCGGATATGAGCCTCTAGAACCATCACTTTCACAAAGAGATTGCGACAGTGAACTGCAGACATGGAGTCCGAACCAACACCTCAGGGTCCCATAAACATGGAACCCCATGGGATGCGGATCCAACCTTGGCATCCAGGCGCCTGTCTGGTGGGCTGGTCGCTCTGCCCAACGCCGAGCCTCGGAGGGTGGGACTGGCTCGGGATATACTCAGCGGGCAGTGGCGCTGTGTTCGGGCTGTGGGCTGGGCTTGCCGACCGGTCCGTACCTTCTGGAAGAGGCCCAGCTGGGGGAAGGTACGCGCCACATCCAGGCGGATGAGCTCGACGGAGCTCTCCTTGTCGCCGGCGCTGGTGCGCGGCCCGGAGCCGGCCTGCGCCAGCTCCAGAATGGAGAGCGCCCTGTGCGACGGAGAGCGTAGCTGTCAGCGTGCCGTCGATCGGACACCAGCGGACAGGCCGGCGTGAGGGGTCACCGGGGGCGGGGTCAGAGCGCGAGCCGTCGGGACAATGAATAGCAGACGCGATTCGGCGCGAGGCAGCAGTGGTGTCACGGCGCCGGCTGCCGGACCGTCGATCGGACACCAGCAGACAGGCCGGCGTGAGGGGTCACCGGGGGCGGGGTCAGAGCGCGGGCCGTCGGGTCAATGAATAGCGGACGGGATTCGGCGCGACGCAGCAGTGGTGTCACGGCGCCGGCGGCGGGACCAGTCGATGATCAGCGGCGCCCCGTATGACAGCACAGAAGTCAGGCCACAGAACAGCGCACTGGTGAATGGCACGGAACTTGCCACGCGGCCCACAGCACACCGTCGTGGCAGCGCTCGATTGGAGGGCGCGGATATCTGGGTTCCAAACGCGCGTTGCAGGGGAACTTTTCGCTGGTGACAAAGGGCCTGTCAAACCCCCAATTACACCGAACATGTGCCTCCTACGAGTTCGTGCAAGTTAATCCCTCATGACGCCTTCGTTCGGCAAGCCATCTGCAGCGCACCAACGGCAGCTCGACGAGCTCTTTTCCAAGCCCTTACTACCAGACCCAAAGGGCAAAAAAAACGGCGTCAACTTCCCTGTGGGAGCCCAATACCAATTTTTACCGAGGTCCAAAAACAGTTCGCGGGTCGTCCCGACCTATAGATAATCGACACAACTTTCTCCTGATCAGTCAACCCTATTTTTGCTGAGGTCTCCTAACCGTGAAAGGGAATTATCCACATTTGAACACATTTGAGATAGCGTCAGATATGGTGAAATAAGCCCACTTACTGGTATACCTTTAAGTGAAAAAGGCTGCTCTAGACAATGCGGTTCAATGCGGACAACAGCCAGTTTAGTAAAAAGGCTTTTCAACACGCTATCGTTTTGTTACGTGAACGTACCTCGCATATTATTGATTGAGAGCCAATTGACGGCCGTTATATCTAGAAATCGTGCTCACAAACGCCAAATAGGAACGACTCAACCATTCTGCTTTTTTGGCCTTGACCGCCGCATGGCCAATGGAATGGCAGAATTTGAATGCCGTTATTATGGCGTCATAGATGTCTGGGTGACCTTGACATAGTCTCCAGGAAGAATTATGCACATCTTCGCGAGCGTGTAGCTTAGAAACTAGAGTTGATCCTCATGGGCCGGCTAACATCCAGAGGGACAGCGGAGCTGAACTCTTGGCGACACGAGACTCTCCGAAACAGTTGCGCCCTCGGCCAGAGTTACGAGTGCCGGCGTCACACACAAGGCTCCAGCGTCAGACAAAGCAAATACCACCTCTGTCATCGGGTCACATGCCCAGCACGTCACGAGCCCCGTCACATCGGACCTCGAGCGGTGAAACACCAACAATGGGTGTCAGATGACACCAGTCCACCCAAGTCCCTGCCGGTTTCGAGTGGCAGATAGGCCCCGATATGCACCCGATAGCGCAAAACTACCTGAAACGGCGCTTGTACGCCTGCATGCACCTGCTTATGTTGGATCACGCACCCACGCTGATCTGCAACTGATACTGCCAGACCACACTACCGCTCCCCATCCACCAGAAAGCCTAGCGACAAGCATCACACGACACCCCTCGTCAAATTACACCTGCCGGTGTCTGATCACATCGGACCGTTTAAGGCTGAACTTTCCACCGGAGATCATCCGGCGGCCTGGAGAGTGGCGTCGGTGGATACCCTCGACTGACACATGCACCTGGCACCAGGTCGCCAGCTATGGGCGCGGCCATACGCATTCGACGCGTTCCACAGCCCCACACCGCCATCACGACCACCCGCGGAGCCGTCCGCTGCCGTCCGGGCCGCGTCCACTCACTCCTGATGGTAGACGCGGTACAGCTGAGGCGTGACGTTCAGGTCGTTGCCGAGCGCGAGCATCCAGACGCGGCCCGCGCACGCTCGGCGGCAGCCCGCCCCACCAGAGGTCGGCCACCTTACGCGTGTGCCGCACCTGCGCAGCACACGCACGCACCTACAGCGCTGGAGCCACGGGCGCCAGGGCGAACGGTTCACGGCTGGGTTGTGTTCACACCCTCCGTAAGGCAGTGCGCGACATAAACGTATAGCAAAAGTATAGCAGAACACGAATCCTGAGCTCAGCTTGGTTGTGTTGGCTTCCAAGGTTGAAAAATACAATATCGGGCTAAAGGTGACAAAAGATATTCACATAGGCGGAGTAACTAGTCCGTCGCTCTCGGATAAGTTACTTGCCAACACTAGCAGCCGCACAGGCAGTACAGCTGACGCATAAAACATACCTTGTTCCAATTAGGCAGAATGTCTTGGCTCCAGACTTTTGAGCTTTGTGCCAAGCTCTGCTCCGTCTTGAGCCGAGCCTGCAAAGCTTTTTTCCGTGACTTCGAGTTCTTTTGATCTGCAACAAATGGATTTGTCGTATTATTCATTCATGGAAACGCTTTCCCGGTGGTGGTCTCTAAAAACCTCCCCATTCAGCAGGCGGGGCAATGGCGTACAGCATGTTTACAAGGAAGCTAGACTGACAGCGTTGACAATTAACAGAGCGTTTTCACCTTTCCTCACGGCCATACAGATACTTGCATTGCAGGCACTTGACCCAGATGGATCTGCGAGGAGGCAGCTCGAACCGTCCATACCAGTAGTGCAGTGGTTAAAACACGCATCTGGGAGACCATAGGTAGAGGGTTCGATTCCAGCCGGGCCCGCCATTTCCGCCAAGGTGGGTGGCAGAGGACGTCACAGCCTCAGAGGCTGGGTACGTCGTAATGCCCAAATGGCAACAGCGAGCTCCTGAATAAACCGCCCTTCCAGTCATCTTCAGCTTCTGTACATTGGCGACATATCCCTCTAGACCGCCCAGATTGGCTGGCCCAGAAATGACAACAAAGGCGACATATCCCAGAAAAGTGGCTTAGGAAGGTCCCGAACAGGCGGTTTCATAGCCGCTTTTTTACTCACCTGCGGCCGGCCTGCATCGGTATCAATGACCAAATACTAATAACCATTTTGAGGCAACATTGGTTTAATTGCACGGGGCAGCCGCGCTACCCCGCTGCGTGCTACGTGAAACCCTCCGCGGGCCAGTCTGACAAAACACTGAAGGCGAAAATGACTGACGAAATGAAAGGACAGAAATTTGGTGTCGGATTCTGCCCGCAACAAGCTCTGCTTGGCAAGTCCTCTGGGCACACAGACAACCATGCACACCGCTAGAACTAAATTCGCAAAATAACGGTATCACAGCAGACAGTGGCTCGGTATGTAATGAATGGTTCGCCAGCAAGCCCACAGCACGCCCACACATGAAGAGAGACGACGGGCTTCCTTGCGTGGTTATCGACATCCGGCCCATGGGTTACCCAGTCAGCCGTTGCATTGTTTCGAGGTGGCGCGGCCAGATGGCAGGCCCGGGACATCCTCCCCTCACCAAACTTTGCCATTTGCACGTCAGCCGCCGACCTCTCGCAGAGTGCATGAACTTTGGCATGATGTCTGACTGATGCTAGCGGTTCGATGCCCGGAGGCTGAACCCGTCGAAGGACTGGTCTCGGAGGGCCCTCACTCACACGCTGCCAACAAAACCTAACACGCTAGAACCAACCCCAGAACCCCTGTCGAAGGACTGGTCTTCGAGGTCCCCTCCCTCACGCACCGCCAACAAAACCTAACACGCTAGAACCAACCCCAGAACCCCAGTCGAAGAACTGGTCTTAGAGGTCCCCTCCCACACGCGCTGCCAACAAAACCTAACACGCTAGAACCAACCCCAGAACCCCTGTCGAAGGACTGGTCTTAGAGGTCCCCTCCCCACGCGCTACCACCAAAACCGAGCACTCTAGAACTAGCCCCAGAACCCTCCGCCAAAGGAGTGGTCTCAGAGGTTCCTACCCCCAAGCGCTACCACCAAAACCGAACACGCTATAGCCAGCTCCAGAGCAGCATGCGCTAGCTCGTATTGGATTGATATTATTTACTAACACTTTTTATCTAAAAGCTACTAGAAAAGCACAAATTATCATGAAGTAACGCATCCAAGTGCTTTCAGGCACTTTTTGTTCAAAACTGTAAGAGGCACCTTTATCACCCTGGCCACGACCTGTCCCGCGAGGGTTAACACGCTCGCTTCATAACAACGTCTGATCGCAGCTTGGAAGGAGGCGGCTGATTATTGGCATACGCCATGACAAAACAATATGAGACCTGCAATCAAAAGGAGAGTCGTCCTTATAATGTCAAAACTGTTATTTAACGCGTGCATACGTTGTGTCAACCTTTTCAAGGCAAGCAGTGGCCTCTCCTAGGTCACGTGATAATCGACATAACGCCGCCCCTGGGACTGCAGACAAAGCGTGACACGGCTCCATCTTCACAGACGCGACGGTCGCATGATGACTAACCACTGCGAGTAAACAACGAGTAACAGGCCAGATGCCGCCAGATGAGCAGCAGCGTCGTAGTTATGCCGCCAGAGTATACAGATATGCTGATCACACTGCCCACCTACGACATCTATTTTTTGTTGTGTCGAAAGGCGCCGAAGGCCTCCCGCACAGCGCTGTTTCGTAACAGCGACAAGCAGTAGTCAGCGACGACGAGGTTTACAAGAATGATCATTGCATTACCATCGAAATTATCACCGCTTGATGTTGTTAGTACGGTCAGCTATTTACTTAGGAGCTTGGACCAGTCAGCCACATATGAGATCAGCCCATACCGTCGCTTGGGAGCCGTAACTCCCATGTCATGCAACACGTCAATTACCGTCCGTGTGATTAAAGTCTTACACCACCACAGTATCAAGCATGCGGGTCGCACTGAAAGGAAGCGTGCCACGGCCGTGCCTGAGCTGCGGCCGCTGGCGGGCGCCGCCCCCAGCCGTGCCCGCGCTGCGGCCGCTGGCCAGCGCCCGCCCCAGCCGTGCCCGGGCTGCGGCCCTGGGCCGGCGCCGCCCCCAACAGTGCCCGCGCTGCGGCCGCTGGCCAGCGCCCGCCCCCAGCCGTGCCCGGGCTGCGGCCACTGGCCGGCGCCGCCCCCCAACAGTGCCCGCGCTGCGGCCGCTGGCCAGCGCCGCCCTAGCCGTGCCGGGCTGCGGCAGCTGGCGGGCGCCGTCCCCAGCCGTGCCCGGGCTGCGGCCGCTGGCGGGCGCCGCCCCCAGCCATGCCCGGGTCAACCAGCGGTTAGGCCCACCCGACCTCTGCGGCGCGCTGCTCCAGCATCTGCTCGTGCTCGAGCCGGTGTCGCGTCTCCTCGCTGCTGCTCTTGGCCGGCAGGTTTGTCGCGGCCGCGTCTCTAGGATGAGGCCCTGGCTGCCCGCCTGCAGACCCGAGTGGCGGCGGCCGGGCCGGCTCGGCGAGTCGCCGGCGCTGCTCGCCAGGCTCGTCAGGCTCGTGCAGCTGGCCGTCGGCTGGCGACGCGGCGCGCTCAGGGTCACATGCGGCGCCGGCGGCAGACAGCATAGACTCAGCACGATATGGTCACGCGGTGACCAACGCAGGACAACGCGGCCATGCTCACAACGACGTGACATTACTGACTGAGGACAGTCGTAAAATGCATGGAGATATCGATAATCTTATCGATCCTTGTGAACTACGAGTCTATCAAGGCAAAAAACTGCTTTCATCACGCACATGATACAAAAGCTACACGAACAAATATGAAAAATACTTGATAAGACATACATGAAACACATTTATGGCACTAACACAAGTTGATCTTTTCAATGAAGTGCGAAGCCCGTCTTTGGTGAGAGTTTATCATGAAGAGGCCTTTACTGATACAGCGTTAGCGTCAATTAAAAATCATATTGCTCGAATTTTTCCTGACAATGGCCCGCTGGTCATACCGTTCAGTGGAATATCGATGAAACTGATCAAGTGCCTACTCTTTGGTACTACTCTTTGGTACCTGAGAGCTGCATGACTGTGCGTCTTAATCGGTCCAGTCTCTCTCGGCATATACCAAGACGAAGCACGTTCGAGACCAGGCTTAGGAGGCAAATTCGCCTGCTTCCCGTCCTCTGTTCACTGACAGTACATGGCCGGGGAGCGTTGAGGTCGCATACGGATATATATGCGCATATATAAATTTGGCCTCACGCCAAATTTACATCCAGAAGGCACGGTGGACCAGCCAAGCTGGAGAAAGTAACCCCTAAGCTGATAAAATAAGCCTCCGGGGCCCCGAGTACAGCGGCCGCATCAAAGTTACGTTAGTGCAAGGGTGCTTGCTGTCAGCAGCTTTCTGATTTGCTCGGAAATAAAGTCCTTGTCTCACCACATTCACTTAAGAAGGACTCGAACAAAACGTGCTTACCAATAGTGCGTGCGAAGCTCCTCCATCGCATTGGGAAGCCCTACTGAAGATTCCCATCCAGGAGCACTGAGGGACGGCGGGCCACTAGCGGGCTGAGAGTCTTTTGACCGCCAGGAGAACAGGCCTCTGGAACATGATTCAAACTAATATTAGACTGGTTAGGGAAATACATGATAACTGTTTCTGAAGACAGGCACAGAATTAATAAGAACGTAAAAGAACATCCAATCAGAGACCATGCTAGAAACCTTTACGTCTGCACGCGATAGTAAAAATATCAAAAAAGAGCCGTTAGAGGAGAGAATGAGAAAGTTCAAACACAAAAAAACAACGGTAAGAGGGAATACCGCTGCCAGACGGCTAGCTAAAAATGGCTGGGAGTTTGTTAACCTTTGGGCTTAGGGACGCGTCAACTGCAGCGGTCATTTAGCACCCGGCTGGTGCTGAAGGCTTGGCACGGCAAAGCCCAGGTGGGGAAAAGTGAAGAAAAAATACGAACCGAGGAAAAAAATGTAAATAACACAGGATCGAGTTATTCTAGGGAAATTCTGAGCGGCTGGCCGCGCACGCCTACACGAAGGCGAGAGGGCTGCCGACACTACCTGTCGGCAGCTGGCATAACAGGAAGGGTTGCACTAAGAAATTGGTTGACCCTAGGTCAAACACGGGGCCAGTTACAGCCAGTGCTGCGTCAGTCTCCACGAGGAGCGCAGTGGCCGAGGCCAACCGCTCACCGGGAGAAGAGACCGGAGATGCCGCGCTTCTTGGCGGCGGCGGCGCGGCCCGGCTCGGCGCCGGCGCCGGTGTCGGCCGGCCACTCCGGCAGCAGGCCGTGGTCGGTGCTCAGACTGGAGGTGCTGCTGAGCGAGCCGTCGGCGCGGCGCAGCGGCCGCGGCCGCCAGCGCGCCCTGCTGCAGCGTGCTGGACGGACTCTCACCCACACCGCTGTCCCGCTCCTCCTCCAGGCCCGGCTTCTGCTCGGCGGCCGGCGGCTGCCGCGCCGCCGCCGGCTCCGGGCTCAGCATCAGTCGCCGCGTGCGCCGGTCGTAGCCGATGCTGAGCGTGTCCAGACAGAGCACGCTGGCCGAGGGCGCCGAGCGCGACTGGTGGCAGCAGCAGGTCAGCAGCAGGGCCGCCTCGTCCGGCGGCGGCGGCGGCCCGCTCAGGCCCAGCTTGGAGCGATGCCGGCCTGGCGTGCGGCACGGGTGCATGCAGGTCGGCCACGTCGCACGTCTGACATCGGTGCTGGTACACGTGGCCTGCGTCGCCGGCGCCGCTCGACTCGGCGCCCGCCCGCACCTGGCACCGGCATTCTGGCGCGGCCGCCCTTCGGGTCCGGCCACGTCTTGTAGTAGGAGCGCGGCGACTTGGACTCCCCCAGGTCCACATTGCCACTGCTCATAGCTGAAAGTGGCAACCATTAATCACAAGGCATGCAGCACAGAAACCAAAATTATTTTTCTCTTGATCTGCTCCCCTGACTAGCAAATTATGTATGAAGACACATGGGACAAAGAACCAGCACCACCCAGGCTTGCGATAAATTCCACAACTGAAACAGTCCAGCATGCTCATACTTTTGTGGGGTAAGCCAAGCCTCAAGTGCACATCACAATGAGAGCATATCACATTCAGTATTTTGAACAATTGCATTCCAATTTTTTACATTATTAAGAGCAATTACTATTTTGTAATCACAATTACTACAAGCACTGATGACTACTATCATAAAATAATATCTATGAAAAAGGGTACCAATGATCATTGTCACAAATATTCTAAGAATCTTATTGATTGCTTGAATACTTAACACATCTTGTTAGTGGATCTTTATGTTTTATACATGTACATATGTGCACATGCATGTACAGCATTAACTTTCTGCTGCAAGTCCTTTACCTTATGCCTCTCAGTGACCATCTGATTGTGGATGAAGGAATTGCTTAAGCAATGCCACTGTTTGCAAACAGCTTTGCTCCAGGTAGCACAACTATGCAGAAAAAACTGTATCAGCAATGACTTCACATGTGACCCAATCCTATTGCTGTGAGGTAAAGGACATGTAGCAGCAGCAAATGACTTCTTTTTAAATTTCTATGCCATTTGAGATAGCATCTTGAAACTTTGTGCATGGTGCTTACCATGTCTACTCTACCTGAAACCTGTCTAATGAAGTTTAAAGGGACTTTCCAAGTCATTCTTTCCATTGTCACACACAAGTTATTTAAAACATTAAGATCATATGCTTCATGTTGATTATTCTCATTGTTGAATGCAGAGTAGAGACAGGGAGAAAATATTAACAGTTTATTCATGTTATAGAAAATCAGTTCCATTACTGTGATACAATAATTGCCTCATACTTTAAAGACTATTAAAAATAAGTTAAAGGTATCTGTACATCTATTATATGGATCTTCCTCAAGTAGTGGAATCAGTGGCACCCACCATTATCTGTCACCATATATAAAATTGGCATCTTGAAACTATGGATCTGTGTAAATCAAACCCTAAAGATAAATGTCTCTAAATCACCTGACATGTAAATCTCTCCAGACCAGAATGGTTATTTTCAACCCATTGCATCAACATAAAGATATAATATTCACACACAACTATTCAGCCTAGTTAGTTAGCTAGTGAGGTTTAAGGGCATATCAGCTGCGTTGGTTATATGCACCAAATATGTAGGCCAGATCTTACATCCACTGAACCCTGCATTCCATTAGTTGCTTACCATGTTCAGCCTTAGGTGAATGCCCCACTTTTAAAATTCCGAACATTCTGCACAGGACAGTGTAAGCATAGTAGAAACCAGCTGCAGTCCCTTCAGTGAAGTAGATACATGGATATACATCATGTTCAAAAGACCTCCTCCTACTGTCCATCCTAAATTTCACAGAGATTAAGGCAACTGCACCATTGTCCTTACTCCGCTTCTGCCACTCCCGCGTCTTGTTATCAAGAAACATCTGTTTTCCTCCCAATGTAGGCCCATTTACCACACAGTCAGCGGTTTCCTCGTACACACTGGAGCACAGCCTTTTCCAACTACACGCAGCCAGGTACCTAGTTTCGTCAGTGCTCAGAATAACAAGCATTCGTGAGAAATAGCAACAAAGGCTGTTCAGAGCGCTTACCCCAATCATCCGCCAACGACAACACCCCAAGACATGGCAGATACCACCAGCCTTCCACCACGCCCGCACGCACCAGTGTCTGGCATCTGGTACTGAGGCCTTGGCCAATGACACTGCGTCATAACTGCGTCTGCTGTTAAACGCTTCCATATTTGAAGTTTTACTGACAACCGAGGCTTTTGCTCACGAGTGCGCGCATACAGGCGCGGCAGGCCGAGGCACGTATGCGCTCGACAGAGGTCGCCGTGTGGTGAAGGTTTCGTATACAAGGTATCTTTCCTAATTTCACCAACCGTCCATATTACATTCACACGCACGAGCATCCATTGACATCAACATCCACCAGGAGTGACATTAGCATTTACCAGTTAGCAGTTAGCACTACTACGGCACCTCCAGTTTCCCAGAATGCTGAGCACTATCATATGAAGACGCATGTAAAAAATCGACTCCAAAGATGATTTGGCACCCCCACTTTCTGAAACGTTCCTCCACCTACGTGACGGGTAGCGAGTGTTTAAAGTGACCAAAAAAGTATTAAACGTACGTTCTCCATTAATGGATTGCCCATGATTGTAATTGCATGGGAAACATATCTCACGGTGCCCACAAAAGACCAAGAAATCAGACATACATATATTGACTCAAACTTTGCCAGCCATGCCACACACATACACATACACACACACTAACCTGACCAAGCCAAAGGACCGAATATGTTCTTCGTTCAGCGCGACTATCATTCACACAAAATTACGTCAAAAAGTAGCGTCAGTCATCCAACGACTGTAAGGACATTGGACAGCAAAACGTAATGTGAGGATGACATGACGCATGGCGTCCTTACAAACAGCACGATTGCGCGACCAAGTTATTTGGATGGACGAATGACAGGCACTCACGAACAGAGCGCTCAAAGGCCTATGAGCTCGTGTGCTTTGAACTACCTTAGTGCGGCACAGCTTTACGATATTAATTGCTTGGTAGTAACCAAGCTGAAACGCCCGCACTGTTCGGACACTGAGGCATCATGCGGCAAAACATCACCCGAGAAGAGATCATGGCGATACACACACCACACCCATCACCATCGCCCCAGAAGAGATCACTGCGACACGCACATGACACACCATCGCCCCCCCGAAGAGATCACTGCGATACGCACACGACGCACCATCACCCCAGAACAGATCACTGCGATACGCACATGAGGCACCATCACCCAAGAAGAGATGATCGCTGTACACCACCAACTGACCATCGGACTAGTGCAAACGAGCAGTACAATTTAACGCTACGGGCAAGGCATGTGTGACTAGATGTTGGGCTTTGGACGGATGGGTTACCACTGGCCGCCGCGCCTACGACAGACAGCGAGGTGCGTGCGCCAGAAGCGGCACGTTTGAGAAACTTTGCGCGTGTGAACAAAACGCTATCATCGGCACCATCTACCGGTCACGTCAGACGAGATCAAGCGAGCCGAGCCTCGAGAACATTGGCCGGCAGCGCACACAGCAGTCTGCCGCGCAGGGAGCTCGGTCCCAGTCCCCTGCCGGCACAAGTGCCCGACGCTGCCTCCACGTCACTTGTCCTTGGAGTTCTTCAGCTGCTGCGTCAGCCACTCGATGCCTTCGCTGAGGCCGTCGCCCGTGATGGCGTTACTGGCGCAGATGTGGAACTGCTTGTTTTCCATCTTCTCCAAGCCGAGCATCATGGTGACCTTGACGGAGGACATGGCTTCCTTCAGGTCCATCTTGTTGGCGAAGAAGAGTAGCGGGATGCGGCGGTCGCCGATGTCGGGGTGCTGCAGCAGTGCGTCAAGCTCGTCCTTGGCTACCACCATGCGCAGCTTGTCGCGCTGTCCACCACGTAGATGATGGCGTCACAGTCGCGGTAGTAGTGCTCCCCACGATTGCGGTATCGGCCTTGGCCTGACATGTCGAACGCACGTGAAAGACAGGTTCTGTGCTGGGGGCGGCAAAGACTCAGATCAGAGGAAGGGCCGCCTCTGTGTGCCCAACAACTTTCGGTGTATTCGCAGCGCTCCGGTGATCCAGTAATCCGGGTGCGGTACGTATAATCTTGTTTCCCGTTGCTTGATCGAAGTTAGATCAAAGGTGTGGGGGGGGGGGGGGGCGTGCCGTCACACAGATCAGGCTACACGCCGACGAGCAACGAAGTGTAAACAAATGTATGTAACATGCACCAAACTGCAAAATTTGTGGGCACATGCATAATACCACGTGATACTATCGCGTGCGTGGTACTCTGTACACACGTGACACTTTATATCCACGAGATACCATATACGTGCGTGATTCTATCACGTGCACACACAAAATGCAAATGTTTGCACGCGCAATTACTGTCATGAACATTACGGCATGTGAAAAGAAAACGCAGCAAATACGTTCCGCAAATATTTTGTTACGTCATGCAGACTGCAATTTTCTTGGTGCGCGGCGAATACACCTTTGAGGTTGCAGATGCTAACAGCAAAGTGCTTCAATGATGATAATGATGATTTGGGCTTTGATGACTGATGATTGATGACAATGGCAGTGATACGGCTATATGCCGTTCTCATTGTCTTCCTATTGATGATCCCCATTTCACATTCCGATACTAAAAACCTGAGGGTGTTCTTAACCCACAGAACATAATGTCATCCGTTTGATACGGCAGGTGCCTTCTGCCCAGTTGCTTTCGGCAGGTGCTAGCGGATTAGCATGGACTGAGTGAAAAATTGTGAGTAAGTGAGCGAGCAAGTAAGACAAGTCAAATATGCTCGACATTCAAGCAACATCACAATTTAAGAGCTACATGTAACATTTTGCGCGGTCCAACAGTTTTTCACCCGCACAAAATGACGCCCGGGCCTGTGTCACTAGGCCATGGCGAACACATACTCCCACATTCCCACCTAGAACCAGCCTGTCTGCGACCTGCAACTCACCTTTAAATTTCTCGACGTTGAAGCCCACCGTGGGCACGATGTCCGCGGGCCGCTCAAGGTCTGGCTTGAAGTGGTTCAGGATGGTGGTCTTGCCGCTGTTGTCCAGCCCGACCACAATCACGTTCACCTCCCGCTTCCGCAGCCCAGCGCTGTGGCCAGCACATTGAACAGCCCCATGACGCGCACCTGCTGCCTGCCGGCACATCGCGCGTGATGAAACATACATCACCTGGCAATGCCTTGGCACAATGCTGGATTGCATGTCGTTACGGATTAGATCAGATCAACACAGAATTGCATAAGTGGATACCCACGGACGAAAGCCTGAGCGCATTTGGTGGCGATGTCATTGGTGATCTTTGGTGACATTGGTGATCATTTCAGGCCCACCACCACTCACAACACTGCACATGGCGGCGAGCCAAGAGCTCAGGCACAGAACAACCGCAACAAAGTCAACACCCCGACGACGATGGCCTCACCGCGCTACCGTTTGAGCAGATGCGGATGGTGGACACCCATTGAGACATCGCACATGCTAAGCTCCGTAAGCAATACAGCACGGCCCAGACGACTTGTACCAGACCATCGTCGCCCCACACCTGGAGGTGCTTCAGATACAACACAAGCAAAAGTGTCGCAAAATACACATCGACCCGGAAGTCCTCTCTCCCACGATCGCGCAGCCTCACGGACGCACATCCCTACCGCTCCGAGCCAATGCAGACGCGGCGCTTCACGAGCCGAGGGGGGATGGGATTCATCACACCCCTTGTCTGTCCCACCGACTGGTCCCGAAATCCAGTGTGCACCCCCGAGTCCGATTCGAAGAAAGCCAGCCTCAACACTTACGTGAAGTGAGTGTTGTGATCGTACGCACTGTGGCGTTGTAAACGTAATCAACAAGCCGACAAGGCAAAGAACCACACCAGAAGCATCAGGCCTACACTGGAAGCACTTGGTACGCGATGGGCAAAGAATGCAGGTCCAGTTTTACTGGATGCAACGCCATCACGACGCCTTGGAACGGATCAAAGAACTCATAGCTCCCATGTACTGGCTTCCTTCAGCCCGGACTACTCCACCGAAGTCTGAGTAGATGGCAGCACGCCAGACGTTTTGAGACGCATCATTATGCAGCAGAATGGGGCCAGTGGGACTTGGTGGACTGTAGCGTTCCACAGGCGGACTGCCAGCCAAACCGAGCGCAACTACTTCCGAACCGAAAAAGATACAGGCGCCCTGGAGCTTGTGGTCCGTCCTAACCATTACATATCGCTAAGGACTCCTCAATTCACATCGTCGTGGAGCACATGCCGCTGGTCTCTCTCCTCAATGGAGCGCTCTCACCGCGCCCCATTGGGCGGAGCAAGACGAACATCACGGGGTGCCTGTATGTCACGGAGGGCTGCCTGGGCTGCGGGGGAGGTCAAAGACTTCATGCCCGCCATCCAGTCCCCAGCACTAGCGTCACGGGTGTGATGCCAGCCTCACGACAGCGAGCAGACCAAGCCGATGCCCGTCATCATCCGCACGAACACACGCCGCGCGAGGGTGACCATCAAGAGTGCGCGTGGAAACTGCGACCGACGTCAGCATGTGGCTGCTCCCCACCGCAGTGCAGAAGGGGATGTTTGACTGCGGATAATCAGTGAAGCATATTGAAAAGTGTCAATTTTCCCCCCTGCTGGCCATCATTAACAAAGTAATTATGATGGGTCATCATCTGATCCCCCTTGCAGCCTTGCAACCAGAAGCCATGTGTCTCAATCATGAAGCTCAAGCAGGGACAGTCATTAAAAACCCTCAGAGCCTCATCCTGCTAATATGCATACATCAAGTGGTAGAGAAGGAAGCGGAGTGCTACCCAGTCAGCCAGGCAGCTACTTCATCCCAAATATAGCTCTGGTTATCATGTCAGGGCTAACATGACAGCCAGAAAATACAATTGCATCAAAGATGCATGCAGCCATGCCCCCAACCACGTGATCTCATGCTACAGATACGTGGACCAAGTGGACTCCTACAATGGTCACCCCTTCAATTGGAAAGGATTTGTTGGATTTGCCAGATGAATAGGAATCCAACATCACCAATGCAGCAAAGGCCAGGCTGGTAGTGAAGTTACTCATGCTCACCATGCAGTCCAGCCAGCTAGAGCCTGGACATGCAACAAAAAAAGCACCACTGGCTATAGAACCACTGAGTTGGCCCACACCTTCAGATCAGGAGCCTGTCTATCAGAACCCATAGTCTCAGTATTTACCCAGTAGCTGATTCTGCACTGCTCAAATAACTTGGTGACTTATCACCAGCACCCACAAGATTCACTGTCCATTCCAGTACTGCCATTAAACATTACCCCAACAGTAACTGGTCTGCCTACTGCCCCATCACCATGTAGAAGGCAGACAGAAGCTGTGAAGCCACACTGCAGGATGCAGCAGTCTCCTGTCCTATCTGGCACCACTGATAAAAATTGTTGTCATGTAACCTGGCTTGCCAGTCACAACTAGTGCCTTATAACAGGGCTGGCCAGTAGCTCTACATGCATACAGCCCCAAACACATTCCTTCCCACATACCACTACACCCTTTCCAGACAAGCAATGTGATGTCTGTAGACAAGCATCACTGTCAGCTTGTGATGGAACCATGCATAATCTGTATTTGTCCATGATGAATCAAAATGGAAGGAGGATAGGGAGGGAGTTACATCCCAATGAATCATGTTACACTGAATGGCTGCTCTGGGCACAAAATAACCTCTGCTGTTGGCTTGCACTTGAGGTCCAATTATCATCACGAGAAAGCTACTCTGGGTCTTTTAAGGATGTGTTGCTCTGATATATGAATTTCCATGAGTACCAGGTAGTAGCCCTAGACCACACTAATAAATCATCATGTAAATGAGTGCCTGAATGAGACCACCAACCACCTGGGCAATATATCCACTTGTCTGAATGCTGCAATACCTTGCTCCTGCTCCTTATAGCAGCACTTGGCTACCAAGCCTTAAATTCTGGTGATTTCTCCATCTTAACTTTACCATGAAAACTACAATAAGCAAACTTGCTGGTCAAAGTAAGGTCAAGCATATATAATATTGGAACAATATGATAACCAAAAAAAATATTTCATGTTTTGGATACTTAGGGTCATAGTTGATGGTGGCTTACTTAGATGGCAGGAGGGACTGGCAAGGTTTGCCTTTATTCAGAAAACTGCATTAACACTATGTTTCATGGAGAGACACAATCATAGTTATTTAGGTTCCAAGGAAGAGTCTAGACAACCTGTTTTACAATCATTTACAATATGTTCTCCCTTTAAACAATGATTGATGCACAATGCTATTTTTTAACATAAGGTACCAATGTATACTATGACCGATACTTCTACACAAGATTGGTGCACTGACATCATTGTGCTATCTGCTAAACCTCATCCCCACATGCCCCAAAACCAGGCAAAGCCAAACAGGGCTCAATTTCAAAATTATTATTTATCATGAATCAATTGCTTTGAGTACATTTTTTGGCATTGCACTGATAACATCGCACTCCCTGAATCATCATCACTCTGCACTAAGTTGGTTGCTATCAATGCACCAACTTTACACCCTCTGATTTATAATGGACATACAGACATACACTGAATTTTTTGGTGCACACCAGACATAGTCAAGAAAGAAAAGATGAATTCTCACCAAAGGCCCACATGTACGTATATGTGACTTGAATACGTGAGAAAAAATTAATAAAGATAATATCCCAGTCAAGCATTCTACTAGTCCATGTAACCTTGCGATGCACTACAAGCAGCGATGCACGCGTCTCCAACGTAGGTCCCCTGACATCTTCCTTGAATCCAGAACTGAGTATAACGGTAAAGTCATAGTGCATAATGCACGCCATGAGGGTCAAATCGATATTTCAAAGCAGCCACATTCGCGATCGACAAAAGTGGCTGCGATTACGAAACTTAGAGTTTCGTTAGACTCACCTCACCAGACGCACTGATCTCTGTTTTCGGCTCTTCCACCTGTGACGGCAAATTTGCTAATACCACTGCTCTGCGAAACGAACTCCTTCCTCGGAATGTCAGGCAATGGCGGGAACTGGATCGCAGACGCTCGCCTCCGGATGCCCAACATCGAGCCCACATTACAAGCTCCTTCAAAATACCACATCTCCCTACCAAGGTTAGTTGGCAGCATTATTGCCATAGGGCATGCTTCGCTTTCCTGCTAGCTCGCATGGCCCACCGGATGCTGGACTGAAGACATTAGAATCTTGTTGATGCTGGAGAACCTTTTGTATTGTGTTTTTTCACGTTATTTAAATATATTATATTTACATATGTTACTTTATTTCTATTTTTCCTTAGAAAGGAAAATAGATTGGTGGCTGCAGCGCCTGCGATGGAAGAGCAGAGTCATTGGGTCATTCCGCTCCAGGGTTAAGAACTTTATCGCTGCGAATGTTCTTAATGCAAGAGAGGTTTTGTTTCAATGTGCTTCAACGTTTATTTTCTTTGCGTTTTCCTGGATAGCACAATGCCAGCTTAAACCGGTAATGCATTCACAATAAAAACGCTTGCGTCAAGCATCGCCAGGTGCAGCCTCCAGTGTTACACCTATATTTATATACTAGACACCTATCTGACCGTCTTCTGCTAAATTGGGTTATTGGCGCTGCTGTTATTGTAGGGCCTTGGCGCCGCCCAACCACGTGGATCGTCCAACCACTTCGGTGAGATGTGTATTGTTTGGACCGGTCGCGGCGCGCGGAATGCGTTAATGGCAAGGCGCGAAGAAAATCGCGTGCTGCATGCAGTGCTCGTATCTGGTCTTCTCGTGAAGACGTGCTGGTTTCTCTCAAGGGGAATTAGTGTCATGAAGTACACGCTGCATACCGCGTTTAGCGACGCTTTACAACACTACGATTTTGCCTATGCTCTGAGATTGTTTGGCACCAATATGTGAGATGTAAGGTTAGAAACATGGTGTGATTTGCTTTATTCAGTGCAAGACTGGTTCATCAGAAAGCTTATGATACCTGTAGATGGGTTTGGTCATCGAACCAAGCAAGTCATACATGGTGACAGTCAAGGTTGCTGATAGGCAGTCTTATGTTCACTATGATATTGTGCATTACCTTTGCATGATATTATAGTGATTGACAGCTATACACCTTTAATCAGTCAACTTACCATGGGATGGAATTGCACTGTCTGCAATAATTTTCTTTCAGCAGGTTGAAGTAATCTTCGGCTGAGAAGACATGTTACTGGTGTGATACTTTTTCAGTGAGCTAAGCTGTGCTCATGGGCATCCTTGGTCTGTCCTCATTTATTGAACAAAGGGCTAAAGTATTCTTTCAACAAGAGCATGTAGCGAGCTGCTTTTTGGTTATTGATGGAAATAATGTTGCTCACCACCTTTTTACAAATAGGGGCACCTGTGTGGGCTCAGGTACAGACTATCTTCAGTATGCCAATCAAGTGGAGCTTTTCTTCTCAGACTTGAAAAGGTATATGGTTTTGGAGTGAAGTACCTTCCTAAAACAAGTTTTTGAACCTCATACTCAAATGTGGTCTTTCATATTCATTTGCTGTGTGGGGTATCAGTGCTGATTAGATCCATGCAGTGGCATATTGATGTCTATCATTACCCATGGCTGATAGATAAATGGCTGTTGACCAAAAATAATACCATTAATGGGAAGAAGGTTTTGATGTCTCAGTAAATATTTTAACTCTGTGTTGTTCAGCTCTTAAGGTGGGCCAGTATGTCATTGGGAAGGTGCAAGAGAGAACCACAAAATTGGTTTGTTTTTGTGGTGCTTTAAATATCAAGATAGTACATACAAAAACTTTTAAGGTTATGCTACAGGAGATTCAGCAGGGGCATGATGAGTACATCTTCACTCATGCCAATGAGAGGCATATTAGGGGCATATGAGATCAAGAATTTGTTATTCAGCAGAATAATTTGTCTATGGAGTGGTACATGTCATAGGATTAAAACTGTTTTGTCACTTCTGGTCACAGTCCTGATCATTGAAATGCTGCATTGTTGCATGCAGGTCAAAGATACCAGAGATGAGCTTAAGCTTGTATGGAAGACATGTGGGATACAAATGTTTATGTTATTTATTCTATGTCGCAGTTGCAATATCATCCCAGTGGTCCTTCTGGATGGTGGAAGGGATAGAAATGATGCAAAACTTCCAAAGCAAGTCAGTCGCCTTAAAGAAAAGGTCTGCACATCTGTGCGTGCTTCAGCATCCAAGCATCATCAAGAACATGTGTTCCCTCCATTGGCCAGGACAGTATTTATTGAGGTAGGAGTAACATGCTGATGATGTCTCTGTTCTTGCCAACCAGCCCTGCAGCTAGGAGTAGTATTGTGATGATTGTCACCTACTTGTGCATACATTTCATTGTTTTGACTAGTACTGTGCTTAGCCCAGTAGCTCACATTGGGCTCAATTGTGCATACAGCTGCTAGTTGGATAAAGCTTTGTACCATCAGCAGCATGAAATTTGCAACATGTTCAGTTGATTCTTAGATGTTAGCTACATCAGGTGGCTGCTGGTGTTACTGTTTGACCCTCTGCTGGCAGGTATTGAGACACTGGATAGTAAATAGGATGCTTTACTGATGTACCTCTGTGGCTCTGGCATGCCCCCCCCCCCCCCCCCCCTCTGCTCCCAAGCACATGTCCAAATGTGTTGTACACTTTGTATGGATTTTGTGCATAGACACACACTTGAAGCTGCATAATAAAATCAGTGTAAAAGGCCAGCATGTAGCAAAATTCCATTTATCACCCAACATGGCCACCACATAGGTTTTGTCAATGCTTCCATGATCATGAATGTGTTCTGCTGGCTGGGGCAACCATTTACATCCTGCTGTGTGACCACATTACACAAAATGTCCAGCCATGTCCATGTCCTGCCATGTCCCTGTCCTCTGAAGCGCACGTGAGCACATCCCTGAGTCGCAACCCTGAGGCACAGTGACAGCCATCAGTATGACAGTCGGTGCCTAGGCCCGCCCCACTTGGCAGGCAGTGCGTGGCCTGGGCGTGGCACTGGTGCAGTGCCCCCGCGAGGCCGATGGCCCCGCCGCCGCGCTCGCGCGCCCGGCTCGGCTGCGCCGTGCTCACCGACGACTCGGATCTGTACGCGCTGGCGGTTCCGTGCGTGCGGCTGACGCCCTGGAAGCGGCCGTGCACGGCCCGGCGCGCCGGCGGGCCGGCTGGACCGCTTCCTCAGCTGCGTCGTCTTCCGGCCGGAGCGGTAGGTCGCGCGCCGCCGCTGGGTCCCGGGGGGCATGGTTGGCCCCAGGAGACGGGCTCGTCGTGCCTCGCTAGTCTCTGCGGATCTGTGGCACAAGCTGTTGTGCTGCTGCTGTTTGGACGTACTTTTAAACCGCTTGTATATCCCGAGGACACTTGAGTGCCCTCGGCATGCTGTCCAACAGCCACCCAATTATCGTTGACGTCGGAACGGGGCTATCGCCCGGTGAGGGAAAGCAACCGGCGCGTCAGATCCCGGCCTCTGCCTGTGACCTATGACCCTGACCTGCGACCCGATTGCGCCGCGGCAGGTTCCTGAAGCACTACGGCCTGTCGTCCCGCATGCTGCCCCTGCTGGCCAGCCTGCCCGGCAACGACGTGCTGCCGGCGGCCACGTTCGACCCGTTCTTCAGGCGCCTGTACCGGGCGCGCGGGCTGCCCGCAGGCGGTCGAGAACGGCCCGGGCAGCGGATCAAGGCGCTGCTTCGCTGGCTCGCCCAGAACACCTGTCCGCAGGAGGCTCTGGCCAAGGTAGGGCGCGTGGCCGGGGCCAGGCTAAGCCGTGTACCGTGAAAGTTAAGCTGTTTTTTTTTCGTAGGAAATCTTCGAGCTGTTTGCCAGTGGTCGGATGAGTTTCCTTCATGAATTTAGATGTGGCATTTCGCGTTGGTTTGTGGCGTCACTGGCATTTTATAGAGGCTATTTCAAGTTTGGTTTCGCTCTAAATGCAAGTGCAAGTGGCATATAAATTTGTGTGCTCTTAAAATTACTCACATAAGCTCATGATAAGCTATGATTCTTAATGCCAAAATTTACTGCAGGGGTCAGTGTCTGGAGCCTGTCTTACTTGCGTTTGATGGAAGGGAATGTTCTATGTGTGTATGGGAGTTTGAATTGAAATGGCCATCTTGAAGATGATTTGGTGCTGTTCACAGCCTTGCTCTTCTTAAGTCATAAACTTGTCTAGTTTCTTAGCTACGCGCCCGCGAAGATGTGCAGACTATTTCGAGGGCACTCAGACATCCATGACGCTACAACGTCACTCAAATCCCGCCATGTGATTAGCCATGTGGCTAGCAAGGCCAAGAAAATGCAATTGTCGAGTTGTTCATATCTAGCGTTCGTCAGCACGATTTCCAGATATGACGGCTCTCAATTGGCTCTCAATGTTGTGCAGGGCTGGATGACGTAGTCAAACAGTGGCGTGGGGAGCATGTTCACTGAACAGAGAATAGTGCTGTCGAGAGCGGCCGTTTCCACGTGAAAGTACACCAGTAGTTGCAAGTAAGCTTATCTAATCATATATTATACTTGCTTCAATATCTTCAAATAGGGAGCATTCCCTTTAATGCTCGCTGATCTTGCAGGTACTGAGCGTTCTTCCCGCAATAGATCGGGAGTCCGTAGAAGTCCAGGTGAACCTCGTAGGCGCCTCCATCGCCGACGCGTCGTTCGAGTTCCTGCGCGACCCGCTGCCCGGGCTGTACAAAGCCCTGCAGCGGGCGGACGACCCTGTCTTGTGGTCTGCCGAGAGTCGCGTGCCACCGCCGGCCGGCGCCGCCCCGCCGCCCTGCCTGGTGAACGCGCTGAGCGGCGCACCGGTGCTGCTGGAGCCTGCTGTGGAGGAGGTGGACCGGCCGGCCGCCGCGCTGACCGCCGCACCCCTGCTGGCGCGTCTGACGGCCGTGCTGGGCGCGCCGGCCCGGTCGCTCACGCTCTACGTCCGCCACGGCCGCGATGTGGCCGCGCACGAGGTGACCGCCGCCGGGCCGCCGCCTCCACCCCTGTCCGGCGGGCCACCGCCTCCGCCGCCGCCCGGCGGCGACCCGCATCGGCTTGAGCTGGCGTTGGCAACGCTGGAGCTGCGGCCGGCGGCGCTGGAGGCCGTGCCGCCGCCGCTGCGGCTACTGGCCGCCTCGCTGGTGGTCTGGCGCCGCGCCACGGCCGATCGCAGCCGCCGCCGCCACGTGCGCGCCGTGCTGCTGGGCTGCCTGGGGCTGGCGCCGGCCCTGGAGCTGGGGCTGGCGCCGGAGCGGGCCGCCGCCTGTCGGCAGCGGCTGGCGCCCCTGCTGCGGCCCCGGGCCGGCGCCCGCCGCCTGGCGGCCACGCACCTGCACTACGAGCTGCAGTATGTGCACCTGGTGGTGGTGAGCCTGAACGAGGCGCTGGGCCGGCCGCTGCCGCCCCGAGAGGTGCGCCACAGCCTCCACGGACCGCTGGCCATGAATCTGGGCTTTGACCGCACTGATGATGGTGAGTACATTTCAACACTGCAGCTCTCTTGCTCAAGCTGGAAGGTTTTTAAATGTGCAGTTTGCTAACATTTAGAAAAATGCAAAAGTGTTATCCAAATGAGGGCTTGAGTTTGTAGTGACATGGTCAGTAAGCTTGGGTGACAATTTTGTCATTGCTTTAGTCACTAGTAGTAACACTCATTGTGTTATATAACAGCCAAAATAACATGTGCCCAGCACCTAATGTGTTCATAATATATAAAATATCCAAAGTGCGTTTGCAATGTCCGAGTGGACATTTGATTTGTAGAATACAATGCAAACGAATATGAAATCTTAAAGGCTGGTAGAAATCAAGCAACGTAGCTTTTTCATACAGACGGGTCTGTCCGCAACCTCAAGCAAAAGACATTTACGTGATTGCATTGGTGCCAGTTTTGCTCCGTTGTGTACGACCAGTTTTGCAATCAAGAAACTGACCCCAAATATGACAACTTGGTTCTCCCTGTCTATGGCTATCGCCTGACAGTGTGCTTGTTTGTCGACCCTTATGAGTGATTCCGTCAGCTTTCACTCGGAGGGTTTGGCTCACTTCGCACTGCAAAGCCAGGACGATGTAAAGCATACACGACCCCCCCCCCCCCCCACATGGCATCTCGCGCGAGAAACAGTAGAATTAGTCGCGGCAGTGAGCTGTGTGTTGCTGTGTTGAGCTGTGTGTTGCTGTGTTGAGCTGTGTGTTGCTGTGTTGAGCTGTGTGTTGCTGTGTTGAGCTGTGTGTTGCTGTGTTGAGCTGTGTGGTGCTATGTTGAGCTGTGTGTTGCTGTGTTGAGCTGTGTGCTGCTATGTTGAGCTGTGTGTTGCTGTGTTGAGCTGTGTGTTGCTGTGTTGAGCTGTGTGCTGCTATGTTGAGCTGTGTGCTGCTATGTTGAGCTGTGTGTTGCTATGCTGAGCTGCTGACGTGCTTGTCGCGGTCTCCGCCGTCAGTCCTGTCCCGCGGCCCGGTCGGCCTTTGCCCTGACCTTGACCTTGACCTGTGACCTTGGCCGGCTGCTGCCGGGCCGAGCGGCGTGCGGTCTGGTGGGTGGGCGGCACGGCCGGGTCACCGCCATGAAGCAGCGGCGGCGCGCTGCCGGGCGGGCGGCCATGGCATCCGGCAGCTGTTTGCTAAGGGTTGCATGTAACGCATCCGCCGCGCACGGTGTCGTGGGGGGGGGGGGATCTTTTGTGACGTGGTCAGTGGGTCAGGCTCAGCAGTTTCTAGCAGTCATCGCGGGCTTCTGGACTCACCACGACAGCACCGCGCCGTGGCCTACGTCACCGAGATGGATCGGCGTCGGCTGGGCCCACCCACCGCCCCCTGACGGTGGGTCTCGTTCCAGAATGTACCGACGACGGTCCGTGGAAGGCCCTGCGTCTAGACGAGGAGGTGGGGCTGATCGTCGGAGCGGCGGCCGACGCGGTGGAGGCGGAGGTCGCCCTGCCGCCTGCGCACCGCCCGCGGCCCGACACGGCAGGTCAGTCCCCAACGTCAGCTGACGCTCGCGCTGCATCACGTGGTCAGACATGCTGTGGGAACACGGCTGGAGCACGGCTGTAGGTGTGGCTCGTTCAGAACTCTGGCAGCGGGACAAACACGCGCTGAAACGGTGTGCGCTCATGTACGTGTACACGCAAGGCCATCGTGTACTCACAAGTCAGCCGCCTGCGTCTCCACGCTCTGGTGCGTCTAATGTTCTGGAGGCTGGATGTTTCAGTGCACCATTGAATTGGCCCTCATTTAGGTGTAGGTGAGTGCCTTTTCACTCCCGTGCCGACGTACAACCGGGATGCACACACGGCGAGGGCTTAAAAGGCCTGGAGACCAAGTCGCGCAGCACCACTTTACAAATAGGTGGTTGATACGGCGCTTCTCAGTATGTTAGGCAGAGGCTCACCGGTACGCCGTGCTGTACCAGGTGCGGGTTAACGCAGTATTCGAGCTGTCGTTCATGCCTGCTGAGAGAAAGCGTCCCCGGGAGGCCAGCCGCTCAGTAATGCGGTGTCTGCTATCGCTGCGGCCGATCTGGGACGCTGGCCGTACACCCACGAACGCCACATGTGCGGCTACACGGATGCCGTGATCTGGAATTGATGACCCGATCGGCAGTGCGGCGGCAGAGGAATGAACGAATCGGGTTGCTGTGGCTTCAAATGACTTCCGCTCTGGCTCGGGTTCGAGGTTGGAATTGCTGGAAAGCGATTTTCGGAGACTACGGTCGAAGCGCGGGTTTCGCTTGCATTTTTCGCTTTTGGCTGCTTCCGGGTTTTTCCATTTCATTTTTCTTGGAGATGGCCGCCTCCGGACCATGACTTGCACTGAGAGTCTGATGGCGTATGGCGGTTGCCGACTCCTCTGAGTCTGCGGGGATGCGTCTTGTCACGGTTGTCGACGGCCGCGCCGGTGACCAAGTGACTGAGTGAGGCGTGCGATGCTTAAAGTGGGATTACATGTCGTCGATTCCCGCGTAATGTCTCATCGAGGTGCTGTTTGAACCAGCAGGTTCAGTGCACACTACCCGACGTTGGTCAATGTGTTTGTAGCATTTTGAATTCGCGTTTTCGAGGCACTGGGTGCTGCTGGGAGCACCGGGCTGAACTAAGCGCGTGGCCGGCACAACAGAGTCGCTGTGAACTGCGCGATCGACGGCAACACGGATCGTGATGTGTTTCGGTTTTCATACTTCGCGGAAAACTGTCGACACGCGCTGTGCATCGGCAACATCTAACAGTGGCATTGCGTGCCGAGCCTCACAAGCTGTTGTCACAGTGCTTGCAAACTTGCCGACGGCCATGCCATCCCAGCCGGCAGGGTGGTAACAGTCGGACAACGACCCTGCCTGTCCATTTTGGAATGAGTGGCTACACAATGAACCTTGGGCGGAGTACATTATGCACTGCCTTTAATGGATCAACATTTCCCCTTTTTTTCTGGCACAAAATTGATGTACCGGCATGTAATTTTGTAGTTGTTTGGAACAGAGCTTTTCCCGTGTGTCAGGACCCACGCTGGCCCCATGCCTATCCCAGCAGAAAGTGCCACAACCTCAACTATACATGCTGCGGAGTCTGCGCGTGACTTACCTACCAATATTCTCCACGCTGAGCGAGCTGCACCCTTCACTGAATGTATGGCCTCAGCAGTACACCTGTCAATGCCAATGCAGCGCTTGTTCTTGTTCTTGCTGGCTTAGGGCGCATAGCCTCTTGGGCCCAGGCGTCCGTCATCGTTGTGTTGTCCTAGAAGTTTGGTAGCGCAGTTGGCAACAAAGCTCGACCGAGGGTGGAAGGAATGTTTTGCATTGGTCAATAATTTTCGTGTAGGACACTGGTGTAGCATGGAGGTGCCATAATCGGTGTGTTTCTAGAAAGCTCGGTGTTAGATGTTCAGATCTATAATATGATGAGTGAACCAAAACAAGAGATCAAAAAGTCCGTTTTTTTGCCAGGCTCTTTTTATCACTTTCTTTTAACCACAGCTTCGCCACATGATAGACATTTCAGGCCAGAGTCATTAGTCAGTCGGTAGTCACAAAAAGTACGGTTTAACAAGACATTTGCTGGATAAGAAATTCACACATCTGCCATGCCGTTTACTCTAACGCATTCACGCACATTCCGCTGTCTTCTCCATGCTCATTCATACCTCATTCATGTAATCTCTTCCGCTTACGCACGCGCCCACATCACACATACACACATATGCTACACATAGTTCCTGTACCACTTCCTTGCTTCTCACACTTCTCATGCATTCATTCAGACATGGTACAAAGATATACCCGTAAACTTAATTTATACAGAAAATAAACGACTCATTTCAGACAAATAAAACAGTATAAGCAGCATGGCAACAGTCGATGACAGCAAATCAAAAATTGCACATGTTCAGTACGCGAAGGTAGCACTTCACAATCGTTTCAGCAGGTCGCAGTGTTGCACATATCTCAGCACTTCATCAATGATGTTTGGGAATTCATTTCCTATCAGAGACCTCACACAGAATTGTGCTCCTGACCGTTGACATAATGTTACCAACGATCGTCTTTCATTAGAATATACGGGACATTCAAGAAGGATGTGATGTACTGTAAATGGACATTGACAACTTTCACATTCAGTTTGGGGGTTTCTGTCTATCATATATGAGTGGGTATAACGAGTATGCCCAAGTCTCAGCCGGCACAGCACTATCTCTTCACGTCTGATTGCTCGCTTACAAGAAACCCAGCCTCCTACCTCTTCTTTGATGCGTGTTTAAGTAGTACTAGGGTTGTATTCTGTCCAATGTTTGTCGAACAATTCATGAACACTTCGACGTACTTCAGGGAAATAATCTTTAGGACCCATTTGAAAATTACACACGCCATTCAATCTAATACCCATGTTTGCTTGCGCATCCGCTGCCTCGTTGCCACGAATGGCTTGGGACCCAGACGACGATGATTGTGCTGCCCATTTCATTAAGCTGATGGACCATCTCATGGAAGTGGATCACAACTGGGTTGTCAGATATCGGGCTTCCCAAGGCTGTTACAACGGACAAAGAGTCTGTGCATATAACACATCTGACGATGCGATTGGTATGCGTATAAACCAGAGCCTGTAATAATGCAAATGCCTCAGCTATAAATACCGAACATCGTCCAAAAAGTTACCAATGGGCCGACTTGAATAGAACGGGCGCCGCCTTTTTCGCACGCCGCGCTTCAGCGAGATTTACACGATTCGCCTAGACACGGTGGCCTATCGAGCTGCAGCTGGCTAATTTCCTAAAGCTTTTCACATTGGCGCTATTAAAGTATTCCTCGATCGGTAACGTGCCCAATCTTGCATCCGAATGAAGATGACATTAATGTTTTCACACGCTACGGTTTTTGACTACCACCGTGGTCCATGCACGAGTGATCTATCTTTCTCTTCTCAAGTCAGGAAGCTGTTGAACGAGGAATGCATGCAGATTGAATGCAGAAATCCTTGCATAAGGGAAGGATTGAGCATACTGAACTGTTTCTTAAATTCAAGTCAATGCTTATGCACATAGTATACAGGCAGTTTTGCATGAAATGCTGACATACTAAACTTGCAAGTCAACTAAAATCGTATCCACGCCGATGAAAAGTTTTGCATTACCAAGGTTATTAGCAAAACGTTATCCATCCCTTCCTTACCATAGTGTCGTAGTTATCCTAGGTCGCGCATCAGGCAGGAGTGGACCTAATTTCCTGCTCTTCATGCTCAAGCTCAAGGGGTATGAGGCTTGTGTGGGAGAGAGGAGAGAGTCCCTTCACCTCCCGAACGTCGTGGTGACGCCTTGAAGGATAAATAGGATTTCATACATCTCTGGGTAGTTTTGTTATTTTCTATCTGTCCCATCCTCAAATGGTTTTGCGAATATTCACCCCTGACAACAGGTGCCACCATTGCGTGTAATGTACCCACTTAGTGTGAGGGAGGGCTAAGTTAACATAGCACCCCATTTTATTTACATGCAGCCGGCGTTCTAGGGCTGCAAAATATAAAGCCGTTCTTACCAAGATGTGGCATGAACCGTTGAATCCGTATCGGGCTTTGCTCCAGTTGAGACGTACCATCAGGAGCATATGGATATGATCCGATGAGCATACATCGGCTCGCTTCGACGGAGCATCCCCCGGAGCGACCAGCGCGCGCCCAGAGTGCGGAGGCGCACTTGCTGCTCCGGCGCGGCGGCATCCGCTTCCCCGTCGGCGTCGTCATCGGCACCCGCCGCCCGGATTTGATCGACGTGACGTGACCAGACTGCATGTCCCACGTCGACCTCGTGCGAGACAGGTCCGGATCCACTGCTGTCTTCCACTGTAGCCGCGCGTCCACACCGAGCCGCCGATCCGGAACTCACGGACTCGTCCTCCTGCAGACTGCTGTTGCCGCTCCCGCGCCGCGTGCAGAGTGGCATCAGCACTCGGGATGAGCAGATTGAGCCGGGTCCGCAGGCCTCTGCCGCACATCATCTCCGCTGGAGTGCGCCCGGTCACGGCGTGAGGCGACGAGCGATACGCCAGCAGGAACGTCGCCAGCGCTCGCTCAGCAGCGCTGCCCGCCTCCATCGTCGCCTTCAGGCCGTTCTTGAACGTGCCGACCGCCCGCCCCGCCAAACCGGTACGGCGCGACTCTGGTTTGCCGGATGCTGTTGGCTTCCACGAAGGTGCTGAACTCCTCGCTGACGAACTGAGGGCTGTTGTTGCTTACCACCTGCAGCGGCAGGCCCAGTCATGCGGGCATGTCCCGTAGAGCAGCCACCGTCCGCCCAGCTGTAGTCGACTTCATTGCCACCACCTCCATCCACTTGGTGTAACTGTCCACCATCACCAGGTAGCTGCTGCCGTAGATCGGTCCGGCGAAGTCCACACGCACCCGTTGCCAGGGTCCGCCAGCTGGCTCCCAGGGGTGACGGACTGAGTGAGGCGGCTCAGCTCGCTTAGCCGCGCACGTCGCACAGTCTCTGGCCGGGGCTTCCAGCTCCATGTCCAGACCCGGCCACCAGACGAAGCGCCTAGCCAGCTGCTTCATCCGCGCACAGCCACTCAACACTCAGCCACTCTCCCATAGCCTAAAACTCCTGCCGCTCCACAGCCCACTTAATGCTCGACTGCACCACACTTGTCAGCTCCCTACTGAGGTGGACGTAAGACGACTGGGGTACGTGCAGCCCCCCCCCCCCGCAGGGAGCCACGGGGCAGTATTATCCACGGCGGGCGGCTTGCCGGCCACGTTGCCGGCTACCCACCCCTTGGCAATAACAAACCCCGCACGGTCTGCTTCGTGGGGCATTTTAAGCGCACACCTCAGCGCGCGCTCGGTATCAATGTAGAGGGCATTGCTACTCTTCGCGGCCTTGCGAAAGGCCTCCGCAACACCGCGGAAAGTAGCAATGGCCCAGTCATCCCCGGACTGCGGCGAAAAGGATCGCAGAACAATGGGGACCAGTTTCCGCAGCAGTCCAAGGAGGAACAAACATTTCCAGCTGCGCGGCCAAATGCGCTGTTTTGTCGGCGACATCTGGCAGCGCAGCTGCAGCAGGCGGGGCCCCTACCGGTCTGCTGGCGATGATGGCCGGAGGCAGCGTCCTCTTTCTCAACCAGGGCATTTCCTCCTATAGAGATAAGAACGAACCCTGGGTTAAGTGACCGTAGATCGGTCGCCGCCCCCTGCATCTCGAACCAGTCGTCCGGCTGCATGCAGGTGCGGCCCCCTCTTACATTGCCGGAACCTTCGAAGGCTTTTATGCCAATTGAAAATGCCCCCCAACGAGTTCGTAAATCCCTCCCGCGATTGAAATTGTGACTCCTCGTACAATAGTATAATTTAAATGCCTCTACAGCTTTGTGTCTAGCGCCTAGCGAGCGGCCGATGACGGGGCCAATCAGCTCGTTCCAGCTGGAACTAACTGGCGTTTTTCAATCCTTAGATCTTGCTCTGTCTTTCTGCCTATCCACGTTAGGTTTCATCGTTACGGAACCCGCGAAAATGCTTCCTTATCGCATACGCTACGGCGTCATCGACGCCGGAGCGGCGTGAAACAGTGCCGTGGAATGTCACGAAGGAACACACAGACACACGCACACCACTAAGCTAGTTGTTAACATGCGTACGAGCTGGCGCTTTTTTAAACGATGTCGGGTTACCCTATTTGGAGGTATGCGACTCGCTGTCGACGCCATCTTTCAGAGAACAGGGTTTATTATCGCTGTAGGCTGTGTAACACCGATGCACTGCTGTCGAACTTCACCAATCTTCCTCCGCCTCTTACCACGGGAAAACGGCACTTCCAAACACGAAAACCAAATGCATTTAAAAAAACATCATTCTGTATTTTTCTCTTTGGGTCAAACATCCCGCGCACTCAATCACTCAACACAGATATCAATCAAACAATCACAAAACATTAAAACATCAGCCGGAACACCCACTCAGCTACTCACACACCACTATCACACCTAACCCGGATATACACACACTCAAACACTCTCAAATCCTACACCACCTCCTCCTCCACAGCCCACTTGACGCTGGCCTCCACGACACGGGTGCTCCACGACATAGCTCCCTGCCGAGGGCACGTAAGCCGACTGGGCTAGGTGCAGCCCGTCGTCTCCGTACACCTCCGCAGGGAGCCTCGGGGCAGCGCCATCCACGGGGGGTGGGTTGCCGGCCACGTTGCCGGCTACGCACCCCCACGGGGATTACAAACCCCGCAGCGTCCGCTTCGTGTAGCATTTTAAGGCCGCGCCTGACCGTGCGCTCGGTGTCAATGAACAGAGCACCGCTGCTCTTCGCGGCCTCGCGGAAGGCCGCGGAAAGCGGCAATGGCCGATTCATCCCCGGACTGCGGTACGAAGGGCCCCAGAACGATGGGGACCACATTCCGCAGCAGTCCGAGGAGGAAGACAACAAAGGCTGCGCGGCCAAATGCGCTGTTTTCTCAGCGGCATTTGGCGGCGCGGCTGCAGGAGGCGGGACCCACCGGTCTGCTGGCGACGGCGGCGGGAGGCGGCGTCCTCTTTTTAACCAGGGTGTTTCCCCCAATTGATATAAGCGCAAACCCTGGGTTCAACGCCCTTAGATTTGCCGCCGCCTCCCGCATTTCAAACCACTCGTCGGCCACCATGTCGGCGCTCCCCCCCCCCCCCCCCTCACACTGCCGGAACCATCGAAGGCTTTTATGCCAATTGAAAATGCCCCACCAAGTTCGTAAATCCCTCCCGCGATTGAAATTGTGACTCCTCCGGGCAAAACCCAAGGAGGGAACAATAAGGGAACAATTAAGGGAACAATGAGATTTCGTGCATCTCCGGACAGTTTTGATCTGTATCTGTCCCATCCCCAAATGGTGTTGCGAAATTGCGCCCCTGACAATAGGTGCCTTGCGTGCGATGTACTAACTTGGGGCGAGAGAGGGCCAAGTGAACATGGCGCCCCATTTCGTTTACATATAGCCGACGTTCTATGGTTGCAAAATATAAAACATTTCTTACCAAAATGTGGCACGTGCCGGTGAATCTGCATGGGCCTTTGCTCCAGTTGAGATGTACCATCTGGAGCACACGGATCGTATGAAGCGGAACTACGAATGCAATTGGATATGAAGTGAGAAGTGAAGAGGCCAACAACACATCCGCTCATTTTGGCATTTCCTTGATTGCTTTACATTGATGTCTTCAGAAGTTTATTTTATTTCATCGCGATGCTGCCCATTGAACATTAATATATGATCAACTTCACTTACAAGCGGACGTGTAATAAATGTACATAGTCACTGATTTACTTGTATGGAAGTCAGCAAAAGATGACGCCGTCTTCAGATGATACCAATTCGCTGGGGCCTCCAGCAGAAGATAGCCTGCATTCAGTTGTATTTTAGTATCGTGATGGCTCCTATCATTAACACCACAAAAAACGACGTAGCGGGCAAGGTCCATCATGTTCACACCACGCAGTCAGCTCGCGCGACGTGTCGACACCGACATGTCAACGCACTGGTCGGGCGCGCTGCTCGCCGGAACAAGGCCATCGAGTACAGCAACCGGTAGCATTGACGGCAGGAATCACGTGTTTCTCGCGCGGAGGTGGCCAGCATGGCACAGTTACGTCGGTTCCAGCAATTCCGGCAGCGAGTGTCACCACATGACGCACGTCGGGAGTACCCGAGGATTCATATACGGTGGCAAAGCGGCAGGTACAGGCGTCAGCTGCTCCTCCTGAACACGGCACACTGGCCACCACGGTAACATATACAAAGCATGCATAACTGGAGCAGTGACTGACATTACCGCACAGGACCGTCATGAATTTGGACTGTTGCAGTGGTAGGCAGCTCTTTTAACAACACGTCCGGTGCCGGCACAGTCCGCTACGGCCACAACACAGTCTGCGGTGTAAAGTTGCCAACAACTACCGGAGGAGCCGTCGATAAGGTTTAGGTGCACTGGTCGTTACCGCAACTGAAGCGCGTAGTGGTCCCGGGCCGTGATGTTTATGGAGCGCTTTAGGTTGATGGACCAATCGTCGTTGCCATGGGGTGCATTACAACGTATTAAGTGTGGTCATCCGAAAGATTGGCGGCATGTACAATTTAAATGCCTCTACAGCTTTGTGACTAGCGCCTAGCGAGCGGCCGATGACGGGGCCAATCAGCTCGTTCCAGCTCGAACTGACTGGCGTTTTTAAATCCTCAGATATTGCTCTGTCTTCCTCCCAATCTACGTTAGGTTTCATCGTTACGAAACCCGCGAAAATGCTCCCTTATTGCATACGCTACGGCCGTCATCGACGTCGGAGCGGCGTGAATAGCGTCATGGAATGTCACGAAAGTTGCACTCGTGACGTGCAAAAATGCCGCTGCGATCAGTGCAACCGTTTGCGCTGTGTGTCTCACCATTAAATCGGGACACACAGACACACGCGCACCACTAAGCTAGTTGTTAACATGCGTGCGAACTGGCGTTTTGTTTAAAACAATGTCGGGTTACCCTCTTTGGAGGTATGCGGCTCGCTGTCGACGCCATATTTCAGAGAAAGGGGTTTATTATCGCTGTAGGCTGTGTAACGCCGATACACTGCTGTTGAACTTCACCAATCTTCCTCCACCTCTTACCACGGGAAACGGCACTTCCAAATACCAAAACCAAATGCATCTAAACAACGTCATTCTGTATTTTTTCTTTGGGTCCAACATCCCACGCACTCAATCACTCAACACGCATATCAATCAATCACAAAACATTTAAGACATCAGTCGGAACACCCACTCAGCTGCTCACACACTACTATCACACCTAACCCGGATATACACGCACTCAAGCACTCTCAAATCTTACATCACCTCCTCCACAGACCACTTGACGCTGGTCTCCACGACACGGGTCAGCTCCCTGCCGAGGTGCACGTAAGCCGACTGGGCTAGGTGCGGCCCGTCGTCTCTGTACACCTCCGCAGGGAGCCTCGGGACAGTGCTTTCCACGGGGGGTGGCTTACCGGCCACGTTGCCGGCCACCCACCCCCACGGGGATTACAAACCCCGCAGCGTCCGCTTCGTGTAGCATTTTAAGGCCGCGCCTGAGCGCGCGCTCGGTGTCAATGAACAGAGCACCGCTGCTCTTCGCGGCCTCGCGGAAGGCCGCGGAAAGCGGCAATGGCCGATTCATCCCCGGACTGCGGTACGAAGGGCCCCAAAACGATGGGGACCACATTCCGCAGCAGTCCGAGGAGGAAGACAACAAAGGCTGCGCGGCCAAATGCGCTGTTTTCTCAGCGACATTTGGCGGCGCGGCTGCAGGAGGCGGGACCCACCGGTCTGCTGGCGACGGCGGCGGGAGGCGGCGTCCTCTTTTTAACCAGGGTGTTTCCCCCAATTGATATAAGCGCAAACCCTGGGTTCAACGCCCTTAGATCTGCCGCCGCCTCCTGCATTTCAAACCACTCGTCGGCCAACATGCCGGTGCGCCCCCCCCCCCCCCCTCACACTGCCGGAACCATCGAAGGCTTTAAAGCCAATTGAAAATGCCCCCACCGAGTTCGTAAATCTCTCCCGCGAAATTGTGATTCCTCTGGACAAAACCCTGAGGGTTCAATAAGATTTCGTACATCTCCGGACAGTTTTGATCTGTATCTGTCCCATCCCCAAATGGTGTTGCGAAATTGCGCCCCTGACAATAGGTGCCTTGCGTGCGATGTACTAACTGGGGGCGAGAGAGGGCCAAGTGAACATGGCACTCCATTTTGTTTCCATATAGCCGACGTTCTAGGGTTACAAAAGATACATCTTTTCTTACCAAAATGTGGCACGTGCCGATGAATCTGCATCGGCTTTTGTTCCAGTTGAGATGTACCATCTGGAGCACACGGATCGTGTGAAGCGGAACTACGTATGCAATTGGATATGAAGTGGGCAGCGAAGAAGCCAACGACACATCCGCTCATTTTGGCATTTACTTGATTGTTTTACATTGACGTCTTCAGAAGTTTATTTTATTTCATCGCGATGCTGCCCATTGAACATTAATATATGATCAACTTCACTTACAAGCGGACATGTGGTAAATGTACGTAGTCACTGATTTACTTGTATGGAAGTCAGCAAAAGATGAGCCATCTTCAGATGATGCTAATTCGCTAGGGCCTCCAGCAGAAGATCGCTTACATTCAGTTGTATTTTAGCATCGTGATGGCTCCTATCATTGACACCACAAAAAAACACGTAGCGGGCAAGGTCTACCAAGGAGGTGGCCAGCATGGCACAGGTACTTCGGTTCCAGCAACTCCGGCAGCGAGCGCCGCCACATGACGGTTCCGGCTGTGTTATGGGCGGTTCCATTTCTGTGTCTGAGGACGAGCCGGCTTCTCGCTGCTTCGACGTAGCCTCTTGCGCGGCGCCCTGCGCCGCCGCCACTGACACCGTCGGCCCTGTCCCGGCACCGGTGACGCTGAAGTTGGCCGCACCGCTGTCCGGGACAGACGTGGTCCCGGGGCGCCGGTGCCCGGCGGTAACGCTGAAGTTGGCCGCGCCGCTGTCCGGGACAGACGTGGTCCCGGGGCGCCGGTGCCCGGCGGTAACGCTGAAGCTGGCCGCGCCGCTGTCCGGGACAGACGTGGTCCCGGGGCGCCGGTGCCCGGCGGTAACGCTGAAGCTGGCCGCGCCGCTGTCCGGGACAGACGTGGTCCCGGGGCGCCGGTGCCCGGCGGTAACGCTGAAGCTGGCCGAGCCGCGTGGGACAAGACGTGGTCCCGGGGGCCGGTTGCGGCCGGCGGTAACGTGAAGCTGGCCGCGCCGCTGTCGGGACAGACGTGGTCCCGGGCGGGCCGGTGCCGGCGCGGGGTAACGCTGAAGTTGGCCGCGCCGCTGTCCGGGACAGACGTGGTCCCGGGGCGCCGGTACCGGCGGTAACGCTGAAGTTGGCCGCGCCGCTGTCCGGGACAGACGTGGTCCCAGGGCGCCGGTACCCGGCGGTAACGCTGAAGCTGGCCGCGCCGCTGTCCGGGACAGACGTGGTCCCAGGGCGCCGGTACCCGGCGGTAACGCTGAAGCTGGTCGCGCCGCTGTCCGGGACAGACGTGGTCCCGGGGCGCGTACCCGGCGGTAACGCTGAAGTTGGCCGCGCCGCTGTCCGGGACAGACGTGGTCCCAGGGCGCCGGTACCCGGCGGTAACGCTGAAGTTGGCCGCGCCGCTGTCCGGGACAGACGTGGTCCCAGGGCGCCGGTACCCGGCGGTAACGCTGAAGCTGGCCGCGCCGCTGTCCGGGACAGACGTGGTCCCAGGGCGCCGGTACCCGGCGGTAACGCTGAAGCTGGCCGCGCCGCTGTCCGGGACAGACGTGGTCCCGGGCGCCGGTACCCGGTAACGCTGAAGCTGGTCGCGCCGCTGTCCGGGACAGACGTGGTCCCGGGGCGCCGGTGCCCGGCGGTAACGCTGAAGTTGGCCGCGCCGCTGTCCGGGACAGACGTGGTCCCGGGGCGCCGGTACCCGGCGGTAACGCTGAAGCTGGTCGCGCCGCTGTCCGGGACAGACGTGGTCCCGGGGCGCCGGTACCCGGCGGTAACGCTGAAGTTGGCCGCGCCGCTGTCCGGGACAGACGTGGTCCCGGGGCGCCGGTACCCCGGTAACGCTGAAGCTGGTCGCGCCGCTGTCCGGGACAGACGTGGTCCCAGGGCGCCGGTACCCGGCGGTAACGCTGAAGCTGGTCGCGCCGCTGTCCGGGACAGACGTGGTCCCGGGGCGCCGGTACCCGGCGGTAACGCTGAAGCTGGCCGCGCCGCTGTCCGGGACAGACGTGGTCCCAGGGCGCCGGTACCCGGCGGTAACGCTGAAGCTGGCCGCGCCGCTGTCCGGGACAGACGTGGTCCCAGGGCGCCGGTACCCGGCGTAACGCTGAAGCTGGTCGCGCCGCTGTCCGGACAGACGTGGTCCCGGGGCGCCGGTGCCCGGCGGTAACGCTGAAGCTGGCGCGCCGCTGTCCGGGACAGACGTGGTCCAGGGCGCCGGTACCCGGCGGTAACGCTGAAGCTGGCCGCGCCGCTGTCCGGGACAGACGTGGTCCCAGGGCGCCGTACCCGGCGGCCGGCGGAGAGTGCGCTGCGGGCGGTGACACAGCGGTGACATGCTGATCCAGCGTCGGCCGGCGCCGGCTGCACTTCAGGTCTCACTTCCAGGTGATTTGGTCCTTCTAGCTTTCCGATGTCTCCCTTCACGACATCGCTGAAGTCATCCTCCACTTTCAAGGTTGTTGACCTGCACGAAGTTGTCCGTTTGAACATTGATCAAGTTCATCTGCTGGCTCGCTCTCAGGCCAAGCAGTGGGGTCAGGTTTCCTTCATACACTAGGAACTCGACAGAGTACAGTCGTCCGTTCCCGGTTTTTTTTCATAACCCTCCTGCACACACCTTCCGGCTTGAAGTCGCCTTGTCCCCATGTGCGGAGCATCTTGTTGGTGGGCAGGGTGGATGTGGCGCACTTCGTGGGCAGCAGGTTGATGCGGGATCCTGTGTCAATCTGGAACTTTACTTCTTCTCCATCAACCATCATGAGACACTTCACGTCTTTCCCCCTGGCCTTCCTTTCCACCTTCATCATGTTGACCCATTCAGGCTCTTCAACAAGGGGGGTCTCTATCTTGTCCATGATTTCTTTCACTGTTCTGTCCTCCTCCGTTGAGTCAAACTGGAGCCCATTGTAGGCTTTGATGGCATCATCTGCCAACAGGTTCAGCTGGAGTGCTGCCTGCACCTCTCTGCCTAGGCTGTCGACCTGAGAGGATAGTATACGAGGACCATGTCTGCTTGAAAATCTTCCAATTTTCTACCGTATTGCCTGCCAGTGAGAATGGCTGAGGAGGGCGAATGCCTAGAATAGCTACAGGTCTTCGGTTTTCAGTTTCATCGGAAGTTGACATTTTTCAGTCCAGTTCAAAGCTGTGCCACGTTTGCCTCAAAATCTTGGGACGGTCGCACTCGCCGTTCCCGTAGGCATCGTCAGCGATTGCTGGCGACTTCTCGCTTGACACCCCCGATATCTGATCAGGCCCAATACGCGCTCGGGTGCCTGATGCCCTGCAGGGGCGTTTACTGTCCGCCGGCGCGGTATCCTCCCGCCCGGCGACCCGTTTCCGCCCGGCTGCGTCCCACGCGCCCTCCTGCGAAAGGCAGAGGAGTGTTTCCAGCCGGGGCGTACACGACCGCCTGAACAGTGTTCAGACGGTCGGCCTTCAAAACTTCGACTTGCCTCACAAGGAAGCGATTAAGTTTTAAAAGGACGGAAGCCTGATGGGCGCCGTAAACCATTATCAGCATAGCCCCCGAGCGAAGGGGTTTGGTCCCCACCATCTCGCCAACGTAGTGTTCCAGCTCGCGGCGGATTGCGAATGGGTTTAGTGTGTCAAAATTTTTGGTGTCTATTTTTTTATTAAAACAAACGATGACCCGTCCGGCGGCTCAAGCGACGGGGGGGGGGGGGTTGCGGGCTCCACGGCGAGGGGTGGGTCCCAGATCGCGGCGCGATGGGGGTGGGGAGGGAGACTCTGGCGGCATGTTGGATGTTTTTTGTGCTTGGTGCTGTGTCTGCGTGTTTCTTACAAGTGAGTGCTGAAGGCGATCAAGTGCGGCTTAAGGCTGATAAAGCGTAGACTTCAGGCCTGGTAGTGTCGCTGAAGGCTGTGTGAGTACCTCACGGATTTGGTGAGACGGAGACACGAAACGGAAAAAAAAAACATCGGGCGATATGAACCACAGATCACTCAACCTTTCACAAGAACAAGAACTCTCTACCTTTTACAAGGACACCGTCCACGAGAAATTAAACTAACCCGACGTCGAAGACAACGAGGAAAATATAACGTAACCCCGTGTGAGACGCTTCGTCGTGTCCAGGCGGGAGTCGCGCTGGCAAGTGTGATCTTGCCGGCACACTGGAACTGTTGCGCAGGCGCGTGGCAACACTTCTGACTTCTGGCATCGCACCGCGATCATCGCGTTCAAAGGATTCTGATGATTCCTCGTCAAGCTCCAAATATTCACAATGCCACATTTTACCCGCGGAAACGAGAAACGCCACGCAGACACCATAAGGTGCAGGTTGCGTTAAGTTTCCTGCCGCCACCGTCCGTACCATCTGAGCACGAAGTGTGAGCAACTAAGTGTGATCTGAAGGTCCACTATGCAACGCGGTTTGTCTGTGGCCATGCCTTCATACCAGCGTGCTTCCAATGTATGTTTTTTTTCCGTCGCAGCGCCATAGAAGTATGCTGGAACTGTCGTCCCTCAGGATAATGAAACATGTGGGACCAGTTCACGCGCACTACTTTCCAATGCTGTTTCGCCTTTGCTCGTCGCAACTTCTTTTTCGATTTTCTCAAAAGTATCTCCTTTTCTCTCACGAACGCGGGACATGTGCGGTCAAACACAGTGTGTGGTGTTTGGTCCTTACCACAGTTGACGCAACAAGGTTGGTTAGCGGTGCAGTTGTCACTCAGGTGGGTCGTGGACGAACACTTGCTGCACACTGGCTTGTTGTGACAATGGGGTTTCGTATGGCCGAACCGTTGACATTGGAAACAACGCATTGGGTTGCGAACAAAAGGATGGACTTTCACGCGGGCATAGCCCACACGGATATCTGATGGTAAATCTGGACGATTGAAAGTGAGAATGATGTTCGTAGCATTAAGTTCTCCTCCTCTCCTGACCAGGATTCTACGCGCGGCGGTTACGCCGAACTTCGAAAGCTCCTCGACGATTTCGCTCTCACTTACATCACGAAGGTCAAAACAATTTACGACGCCTCTAGATGAGTTGTTTTGTGTTGTGTGGCGTTACTGTCAAAGCCACGGTTTTCTGGTGTTTCCCATTCTCATCACGAATGCTATAAATGAACTCCTTTGCTTCCATTGCACGCTTAGCCTCCAGATTACTGGCGAACTCTACCTCGATGTTGCCATCCCTCAGCTTGTCACATTTCGTGATGTCTCCAAACTTGTCACAGCCGTTGCGTCGTTGGAACGGCGACAGGGTGGAAAGATTTACAGCTCTGCTGGGGAAAATCAGAATCCGAGGGCAAGGGGGGACCGAATCCTCCTCGCACCCGGGCCTCAGCGTTGCCCGACCTCCTTTCGGGGGCCGGGTGTTTGTTGTGTTTTGAGAAGCCATGCAATTTTTGTCAAGCATTCGGCACCGGGGCTCCCCACCCACCACGGAGCCCAGCTGGGGGACGGCCCAACACTCCCTCGGGAGGTGGTCACCGCCAGGGCTACCCCGGTGCTATACGGGGCGAACGACGCCTCCCACACAGCCAGGTGTAACCGGGGAGACCCCTCCCCGTCCTGACCGCGGTTCAGCGCCGCCGCCCCTTGACCCCTTAAGCCGCTGCGCGCGGCCAGGCGCCCCAAGCGGAGACCCGCAAGGAGCACCCAACCGCAACGCGAGCGACAGGCCGCTAGACCTGTGTGGGGCCCCACGGGCCCCCCACGCCCCCGGATATTCTGGCCAAGGTGGGGTGTTGGGACGCTCCGTGACTGACCCGCACGACGCGCCCCTCAGCCACCAGGATCCGATCAACCCGGGGACGCGGGCGAGGGGGCACGGCGACCCCTATAAACGAGGATTAGGGGTGACGAGTGGGCAGGATGCAAGAAAGCGGATAATGGGGAGGGAGCGGGCGGGACAAAGAGCGGGAGCTCACGTACCGGCAGGGTCGCTACGCCCTGAGGGGAACAGCTTGCGCAGTCCACCCGTTACCGGAGCTGGGATCCGAGGGGGCGCTAGTCCCCTACACCGACCGAAGCCGGTGCCCCTGCGAGGTGCGCTAGTTCCACCCAGGGCCATTGAACAGAGTTCCACCCACGACTGCGTCCATTTGCATATGCTTGCCGTTTCTTCCAGACATTGCCGATCCTGGTCTTCATCGTTGCGAGATTGCACCCTTTTCACCATGATGGTATGAGGTTTCTGCCAGGACGCCCATAGCGTCATTAAAAGCGTCATCTGATCTTTTGCTTCTCAATTGACCCCTTTGTGAAACGTGATGACCGGTCCGTTGGGCTCCAGTGGCCAGCGCGGGAGCACTCGTGGGCGAAGTCGTAGTCGGCGCAGCAAAACCCGACATTGTCGTTGCATTTGTGTTTCGCCAGCGGACGGCTTACGCAGTACGCGGGCGGTCCGTTCTCGGCCATGTCAGATGCTCCCATTGGTACCGCGGTCGGAGCTCACCACAACATATAATCAACAACTGTATGCCTCCCTGACCAGTTTGCTTGCGGGATTCTCGTGCTGAGGTGCATGACCGATTTATTTATGCTGAGGCACTCGAGGCGTTTGCTGCCCTGCTGCCCAGCACCCTGGATCGGCTCTGCGATGAGGGCGTCCACATCTGTGATCTCGATGTGTACTGGCTTACTGTGCCGCTGTATGGCTTGCTGTGTTGCTGTGTGACTCTCACGCACTGTCACTGTAAGGAAAACAAACTGATGCCCGTGCACGATCCCCCTCATACAACGGCTGACGCTGCCTGCCTGCTCCGTCAAGAAAGCAGGTGTTAAAATCCCCGCCAGGTTATCATCAGGATTCCTTCCTCAAATCGTTCCCCGTAGAAGTGGTGCCCCTTATTTGTCATCGTCCATCTGCACCGCGGCGTGTGTAATCTGATGCATTTTCGCGTAATTTGATAAGACAACGCCGGCCGTCTCCACAAGAGCAATCTTCTGTGCGCGCTTGCGGGCGAACGCCTTGACCCTTCCGGGTCATCATCCTGTCACATTCGGATGTGATCAAACTCAACTACCTCACGCAAACTCAGCTGCTGTTACCGCATGTTGGTGGATGGTGGTTGGGTCGCGGTATCGATCAGGCACAATATTGGACTCCCAGTCAAGCCGGCATCCTCGGTAACGAGCTCGCGGACTCCGCTGCGGGCGAACGTGCCGTGCGCGCGTGTGTACTTCTTCCAGCATGTAACTGTCACCGAGTGGGGTTGTGGTTTCTGCAACCCCATTGGCAGCTCTCTTAGAGTTTACAAAATATCTTAAGAATGTCCGCCGCACCAACAGGCAGCGGCGCCTTAAGCTCGGCCCGGCAGAAACTGCCTGCATATTTGTTTGTGAAGACTACATGTACCCTTCGTCTTCGCCTCCGCCACCAGATGTCTGTCTTCTGTCCACAAATTTCGTGATTCTTGCAACCCTTCAATACGTAGCCTGTCACCCTGAATTACCATCACATGGGAAAAGTTGGAAGTGGGGAGGCAGATGCTTCAGCGAGGGCGGCTGCATGTGTGCGCAGGCCAAATGCCATTTATGTACCTGCTCGAGATATCAGATCGGTATTCTTTAAGCCTCCTCCCACCACCGAAGCCGCTGCCGAGAAGTTCCGCTCGAAAGGTTTCGTTGGGGCCATACAGGTGAATGCACGCGTTCTTTTTTACGAAACAGAACAGTTTGATAGATGATATGTGGAAACGGTGGTCTGTTGAATGAGGCGTGGTCTCTTGTCGGCGCTTCAAAACGGAAAGACGTCAATTTTTTACTCCTCCTTGGGCTGATAGGTCCATGCGCATGTTGCAGCATCGCAAATGTCCTCACCCTCTAAACACACACGTACTTAGCAATTGTATATGCTGGGCCTCCTTATATGAAGGTGCAACGCTGGAACCTGTATTGAGGGGCGCAAAATAACCTCGTTGTCCAAGTGCCCTTAAACAAATACCATCAACACCTTCACCATTAAGATAAGTGGCTTCGCACAGCGCAGCTACGCCACGCAGGGTAACCGGCCGACGAGTGCGCTGTCTCCGATCTGTACTGTAGCGTGACAGAGCCAAGCGCAGTGACACCCAGCGGCTGCAGGTGGTGAGGCGTGTGGGGCGACAGGCTCCGTAAGTTAACGGCTCACTGCCGAGCAAGGTCAAGAACATCATGAGACACGTGACTTGGGAGGTTTTCCGCCAGCTGCCGGGGTTTGGCTTCAGCTCGACCCAGGGCGGCGCCGACCCGCCCGGTCGCCGTGGCTCGGCACCAGTTTAGCCGCCACTGTCTGCGCTGATATCCCACTGCGACCATTGCGTGGATGAACGCCTTACTGGTGTGCCCTTTGTAACATTGTCTGAAGTAATCGTGTACGGGTAATGATGATGATGATGGTGCTGATGGACTTTTCTGTGTATTGGCTTGGAACTTACCTGTGACGTACCCACGCCGCACAGTGGCGCCGTGATCACCCGTCTAAAGCTGGGTATGTTTTCAGACGAAGGCGTCTTAGACCAGTCGGCCTGCTCTTCAGCGTCTGGAGGCCCTCAGATCGTGCCGGCGGCGGCGGCCGCTCGCGGGGCTCGAAAGCGCAAGCGGCCCCGTACCAACTCCTGCGTCCGAAAGAAGAAACGTCGGAGCAGCAAGCGGCGGTGAACGAGGCATCCGCTCAGTGGACCGTCTGTATCCGATGGCGTGCTTCGCGTGTGTCATGTGGACCTGTGGAACGCAACCAAGTTCCGTTCAATCGTAGCTGGGGAGGCGAATGCAAGTTAATGAGCCCTTGGATAGTAGCATTCGCTTCTATGCTTTAGATGAGCGCGCCTCTGAAAGTAAAACATGCGAGGTCATTTGGTAAGCTGGCAATCGCTCGGCTTCACAAACATATCTCAAGCGTATCTTTCCATTATTGGTAGTGTTTGGTCAGATTGGAAATATTGCGGGAAGAATGGAGGCGTGCAGTGTTGTTTTGTAATTTTGGTACTGTGTGATTGACGCCTTCTCGGAGATGTGTTGGACGGTGCTGTGATAACGTAGGTTATGTCACGCTGTAATGTCAGTTAGCGATAAAATCAACTAACTTTGTGTTTGGATGCACCTCGTATTGAATCCGCTCGCTGTTCTGTGACTTCGATGTTTGAATGATCGCATCGGCTTTGGTTTCGTCCCGGGAAAATATACAAATATAAATTATGCCGAGCAACGAATCAGTACGCTTTAACGTTATAGGCAAAAGAAGAATGAATTGCGCCATCCACAGGACTGCCCTGTGCAGTTTCTGCAGGCTGGCACAGTTCCCAGACCATCCGACTTACGAAGCGGCGTTTTCGCTGAGCATACGAAGCCCGTTTCAGCTTCAACGCTCACGACAAGCTTCTCCTTTTCGTATCCGCGTGCGGTCAGTTCTATGTGAGCGGCTTAAACTTACGATGCGTCGTCAGACTTCTCCCATGGAGATTGCTCTTAGGGAGCTCACGTCGCCAACAGTGGATTTTTCAGTGTTAGGCATGCGAAAGCAACGCGTGCTTGCAACGGAACTAAAGAAGCAGAGCCTTAGAACGCAGTAAAAAAGCGTCCGTCTAAAAGTCCTGACCTCTCAAGGTCACCCTTCAAGGTCAAACGCGGAATCAAAGGACGGGGAACTTTACATGAACCTAAAATTACCGGCGGATTTTTACGTACAAACATCAGAACATTTACCACAGAGAGAGCTAGCGTCCGTCAAAAAGTCCTGACCTATCAAGGTCACCCTTCAAGGTCAAACGTGTGCTCAACCGATGGGGACCTCCATATCACCCAAAAATTACCGGCTGATTCTAAACTTGAGGACATCAAAATAATCACCAGAGAAAGAGCTAGTCAAAAGCGCCCGTCAAAAAGTCCTGACCTCTGAAGGTTACCCTTCAGGGTCGAACGCGGCTCAAAGGACGGGGAACTATATCATCCAAAAATTGCCAGCCGATTTTAAACTCAGACATCAAAATAATCGCCGGAGAAAGAGCTAGTCAAAAGCGTCCGTCAAAAAATCCTGACCGCTGAAGGTCACTTCAAATTCAAACGTTGGCCTAAAGGACGGGGAACTAACTCCATATCACCCAAAAATTACCGCCCGATTTTAAACTTAAAGACATCAAAATAATCCACCCTGACATCATATGCCACGGCGGCCAAGGCCCATGTTCCACCTGAGGTCTCCTTCGACCAGATGACTGGAACGCAGTTCATTAAACTGCTTACATCGTTCGGGCTGTCGGTTGTACCGGCGTCTCAGGTGCACGCCACAGCATCGGCAACACTGTCGTCCCCCGTCTCGTTGGCACCTTGTACCCCCTCTGAGGCACAGGCCAGCGCGCCAGTTGTTACCTCGCCGCCCCACCCCGCACCAGCCGAAAGCAATGAGTGGGCCGTGGCCCGCCGGGGCCGAACCTCTCGGTCTTCGCCAGTAAGCGCGCGATCACCGGCTTCACAGCCGTCCTCCCCAGGAGCATCACGTCGTACAACCCTGAGTGAGACGATGGGACGGAAACTGGACAACCTTGAGCGCCAAGAGGCGGAGAGACGGGCGCGCGAGGCAAAGCGTGCACGCCTTCAGGAGCAGGAGAGGGCAAAGGCAGCCAGTCAGCTGTCGGGTGCGGGCCCCGGGCCTGCTCCCACGGGGGAGGTAGTCCCACCTCCCCGAAAGCGTGTGGAAGCTCCCTCAGGCCCCTCCGACTCGCGGAGAGACCCGTCTATGGGTGCTCCACCACCACCGCCGCCTAGGACCACGGCGTCGCCGGCGCCGGCTCAGTTTAGGACGGGGCGTCCGGAAAAGCGTGGACCTCGGGTTCTGACGACAAAACCAACAACCATGGGCCAGGCTCTAGCGCTGCTGAGTTCTTTTAAAACCTTACAGTGCTTCTAAAGCCTCTTCATTCAGTCAGTTTTACAGTGGAACTGTAGAGGTGTAAGGTCAAGCACCCAGGACTTGCAGACAGTTTTAAGCGCGCACTGCCCGGTAGCCGTGTGTCTCCAGGAGACCAAGCTGGCGCCTGATGCGGCCTTCAGCCTGAAAGGGTACACTACCTTCCGCACTGACATGCCAACAGACACCGTTGCTTACGGTGGCGTTCTTTTGGCTGTACACCAAAGCGTACCTACGCGGCGTCTGGTGTTGAGAACAGACTTGCAGGCTGTCGCAGCAACGGTGAATTTCAACCGCTGCACCATAACTGTCTGCTCTCTCTACTTGCCACCTGGGGTTTCATTTCCATCTGGAGGACTGCGAGAGTTAGTCTCTCAACTTCCTCCCCCTCTACTCGTTTTAGGCGATTTTAATGCACATCACACTGTGTGGGGGTGTGCTTCCACGAACACTCGCGGGAGGCTATGTGAGGCTCTCGTGCGTGACGAAGGTCTGTGCGTTTTAAATACAGGATCAAGAACGCATTCTACATTGCCATCCGGACAATCGTCGGTGCTAGACCTGAGCATTCGTAGTCCGCAGTTGGTACCACACTTCACCTGGGATGCTTCAGAGGACCCCCTTGGAAGTGACCATTTTCCGGTCTGGGTTCGGTACCGTGGTGGTACTGTTCTTGGTACTCGACCTCAGCGTTGGAATTTCAAGAAGGCGGACTGGAGGGGATTTGAGACTCGCCTGGACGAAACGTTTTCCAACGATTTCGACTCTGCAACTCCGACTACGGAGGAATTTACGTCTCTCGTGTTGGATGCGGCGAAAGGATGCATTCCGCGCACCTCCGGATGCCCTCGTCGTACCCCTGTACCTTGGTGGAGCGACGAGTGTCGCGACGCTATTCGTGCACGTCGGAGAGCTTTTAGGGCTTTTGACCGGCACAGCAGCACATTAAACCTCTTGGCTTTCAGGCAAGCACGCGCGGCCGCACGCCACACTATACGAGAAGCGAAACGTGCATCGTGGCGCAGCTACGTCAATTTACTAAATCGCCACACGCCGACGTCACAGGTATGGGGCCGCATTAAGCGAATCGCTAGACTGCATCCAGCAGTTTCCCTTCCCGTACTGCGAGTGGGAAGCCAAGACATCACTCACCCAAGTGATGTGGCAGAAGCCACTGGGGAAGCCCTGTCGGACCGTTGCCGAAATGGCACCTGCGATCCACGGTTTTTGCGGCACAGGGCACGATGTGAAACTTCGCAGGTTAATTTTTGTACAGATGACGTCCTGACGTACAACAAACATTTCACTGTGATGGAGCTTCAGGCGGCCATTCGCTCGCTGCGTAGTGTAGCGGAGGGGCCCGACCTCATCCACAATGATATGATACGGCATTTTCCTCCCCGTGTACTACGAGCGTTGCTGGCAGTTTTCAACTACATATGGGTGTCAGGTAACTTCCCGCCAATCGGCGAGAAGCAATAGTAGTGCCTATTTTAAAGCCCGGGAAAAGTGGGACGAACGCTCTTGACTACCGCCCGATCGCCCTCACATATTCGCTTTGTAAGCTCATGGAAAGAATGGTGAATGTGCGGCTCTCGTGGACTTTAGAACGCCAGAACTTTTTCACGAATGCTCAGTGCGGATTTCGTAAGAACAGGAGCACGATCGACCATATCTTAACTCTTGATACCGCAGTGCGAGCCGGATTTAGTAGCAAGCGTCATACCGGCGCCATCTTCTTTGACATAGAAAAAGCTTATGACACCACATGGAGACATGGAATTATGATGAAGTTACTCGATTGTGGCATCCGTGGTCACATGAGAAAGTTTTTACAAAACTTTCTGACTGACAGATTCTTTCGGGTGCGTGTTGGTTCTCATCAATCCGACAGGTATCCACAGGACAATGGTGTGCCTCAGGGCAGCGTATTAAGTGTCATTCTTTTCGCAGTGATGATAAACGACATAGGGGACACGCTTCCACATGGGATCAGCCGTTCTCTGTTTGTAGACGACTTCGCTATTTGGTGTAGCTCATCGACCACTCGCACGATGGAGCGACAGCTGCAGCTGGCTGTCACACGTCTGGAGAAGTGGAGTGTGCTCAACGGTTTCCGGTTTTCTACATCGAAGACAACTGCAGTTCATTTCTGTCGTCGTCGCCGTCACTGTCCTGATATGGAAATCAGGCTGTATGGGCAACGCGTCGCCAATGAGAATACCGCGAAATTTCTCGGTGTACGCTTTGACCGACGCCTAACATACCGTGAGCACATCAGAAATCTCCGCGACAAATGTTTAAAATCTCTTAACATCCTAAGGTGCATCCTTAACGTCATACGGTGCTGATAGGAGGACACTCTTACTCCTATACCGCTCCCTGATTTGTTCAAAACTTGGCTACGGCTGTTTTATCTACGACAGCTCATCAGACCTGATCAAACGTACTCTGAACACGGTGCATCACGCCGCACTCCGTATCGCCACAGGGGCTTTTCGGACATCGCCCATAGACAGTCTTCTGGTGGAGGCTCACGAGCCCCCACTAGCATTGCGAAGGCAGATGCTGGGACTGCGCTACACGTGCAAGCTGGCGCAGTTCCCAGATCATCCCACCTACAAAGCAGTGTTTTCGCGTAGCTTACGAAGGCTTTTCCTACGTCAACGGTCACCTAAAACTTTTCCCTTCTGTGTACGAATGAGAGAGCTTTTAGATGCGAGCGGCCTGAACCTACGGCGTATCATCAGACCTAAACCCATGGAGACTGCTTCTTGGGAGCTAGCATCGCCAAGAGTGGATGTCTCTCTATCAAATATGCAAAAGCAACGTGTCCTCATGACGGAACTCAAAGGCGCAGCCTTAGAGCACATGGCCTCCTTTGACGGGTACAAGATGACTTATACAGATGGTTCGAAGACGGATGCAGGTGTAGGGTGCGCTTTTGTGTGCAGATCCACCACACGGTCATTCACACTGCCTTCACACGCGTCGGTCTACACTTCCGAGCTTATAGCCAATAGCAAAGCTCTCTGTTTTGTTGAAGTGGACGATAGCAATCTGCATTTAATTCTTTCCGACTCCTTGAGCAGCCTGCTGGCTGTTAGCGGCTTCTCCCCGTCGAATCCACTGGTTCAGGACATTCAATCTCGTCTTAGCTCACTGGATCGAGCAGGAAAAACGGTCGTTCTATGCTGGATCCCAAGTCACGTGGGGATATGCGGAAATGATCTTGCTGACGCGGCAGCAAAGCGCGCTACGACAGGGACTAGAATTCCTATAACACCACTACCTGCTCAAGACATGCACCCCGCAGTGTCGCTGTTAATGCAGAAGCGATGGCAGTTGTACTGGAACTCGCTGAGCGCCAACAAGCTGCAGTCGGTGAAACCCCGCATTGGATTATGGCAGTCGTGCTTTCGGGACAATAGGGTGGAAGAAATTGCCCTTTGCCGGTTACGCATAGGTCACACATATGCTACGCACCGTCACCTGCTATTGGCTGCCGGCAGACCATGCTGCGGTCGATGCTCTGATCCACTGACCGTGCATCACGTACTGGTCGCTTGCCGCCACCTTACTGCAACGAGAGCGCAGTTTTTCGGACGCCACGTCCAGAGTCGCACGCTATGCGACTTTTTAGGGGATTCTTCGAACATCGTCGGGTTTGGTGAAGTGCTCCATTCCTTCGCGCTATAGATTTTCCTGTTATCTTCTCATCATGATGCTAGGGCCGATCATCATGGCTCTATAGGGTGACCTGATTGATGCATTTCTCTGATTGACGGCTCTGCATGAATCGATAGTTATGGGCGCTGCATGACCTCTAGCAGTCGATGCGCCCTAAAACTCCAAATCATCATCATCATCACATCAAAATAATCACCAGAAAAAGAGCTAGCGTCCGTCAAAAAGTCCTGACCTCTCTAGGTCACCCTTCAAGGTCAAACGCGGGTTCAAATGACGGGGAACTTTATATCAACCAAAAATCACCAGCCGATTTTTAACTTACAATAATCAGAGCATTTACCACAGAAAGAGCTGGCGTCCGTCAAAAAGTCCTGACCTCTCAAGGTCACTCTTCAAGGTCCCCCGTGAGGCACCACCTTTCCGTGGCGGGAGGATTGCGTGCCCCAGTGATCCTGCGGGCGGTTGGGGAGGCTTGTAAAGCGCCCCTTCCGGCCAAAGGGGAGGGGCCAGACGAAACGTGCCTTCCGCAAGGACTCTGACTCGTTCAGAGTAGGGCTTAGCAACCCCTCGGTCCCAGCTTTTCAGTCTTATCTCGGTCTCGCCGTACCCCGTTGGATCCACAGGTAGCGATGAAGGGATCCTGGTCACTGGGGGAGTCGCCCTGCGGGTCAGTCGGGGCAGCTTACCTACACGTGGCTTTGGCCCGAATTTGTGATCCTGCGGATGTCTCGTGAAGTCTTCACACGAGGAAATCGGCTGGTCAGGCGTCGTGTTTTCGTGACACTGGCTTGGAGGCAAGCAGGTCATGTGATGGGTGTTGGGGGGGGGACCTGCCGGGTGCAGTGTCTGCCCCCTGACACCATCAAGGGGCCGTACCTCGGTTTGTTACCAGGGTGCCTGGTTAGCACCTGCGAACCGAGGCACTGGCGCCCGCGGACTCGTGCCCGGCGGCTCTCGCAGCAACTCTTGGCACACTGGTCTGCGTATAGTGTGCAGGTAACCCTGGCGGCTCCTCTCTTAGAAGTGGGCCGTCCCCGTGTTGTGTTCCATGGTGGGCGGGGAATCAGCTCGCCGAATATAAACACATGCTTATGGACACTATCATCAACCAACTCCCCCCTCCCCCCCCCCCCCAACCCCGACCGTCGTCCTGTGCCACTAACCCAGTTTCTGGTCGTAAGATCCGCCAAAGTAGATGACCAAGGAAGAACAACACCGCTCCTACTGAACCCATTTCAGCGCCAACAAGCATTTTCAAAAATCGGGACACCCAAGGATGTCTTTTCGCATGCGGATGGAGGCATAGAAGTGTATTTAACAGACGAACGCGAGATCCAGCGCATGTTCAAAACGACCACACTCATCTACAAAGTACGAGGACAGGGAGAGATTAGGGCGTCCGTATCGGTGCACCCTCACCCCTCCAAGAACTACTGCAAGCGTGTGATTACTTGCCGGAACCTTCGCGGTGTGAGTGATGAGGATGTTGCTGAGAGCTTGCGTGAGGAAGGAGTAACGGCGGTGAGACGTATCAAGAGGAGAGAGAGAGGAGAACTGACCGATACTGATTCGATTATTCTGACGTTTTGCTCTGCCAGAATGCCAGATAGGGTCCGCGTGGGATATCAGTCGGTCCCTATTAGGGTCTATGTACCCGATCCAGTCCGATGCTACCGATGCCAGACGTATGGCCACTTCACGGACAATTGCTGGAAAGAAGTTAGATGCGGAAGGTGTGCAGAAATAGGTCAACAGCACTCTGAGCGTAAATCAGAAACCGTGAAATGCGTCAACTGTGGTCAGGGTCACGTGGCGTCATATCGCAGCTGTCAGTCCTTCTTGTCAGCGAAAGCTGTCCTTAACATCAAAGTGAAGGAATGAGTCTCGTTTCGGGAGGCCCAACGCCGACACAACGATGCGACCTCCACAAGGACGTACAAAGACGCCCTTACCAATCCGGCAAGAAATTTAGCCCAAGTAACACCCGCAGCCAACAAGGTACTGAAACTGAGTGGACTTAATTATTTCAAAGGCATGACTGTAGGCGAGTTTGTACAGCTGATTCTAAGCACACTTGTATCAACTGGCCCTGCTGCCCCGTCGTACCGGAAGTCGGATCCTCCGGAGAAGAATCCACCTGCGGCATTGGCCGCCGCTAGACAAGCTCAAACTTTGGGGTGGGAACCCCTGGTGGAGCTGCCAGAGAGCCTGGGACTGGGTTGCGACCCGGGAACGGGGGATGGACCGCGGTCCAGCGAGGCCGTGGACTTCGCTCCCCATCATGGCACCCCAGCCCAGCCCGTGCTGAAGACACGCCCTCCCGGGCTCCATCTCCCCCTCCATCCATACCAGCTACGACGGGATCTGTCGTCGCTGGCACATGGCGCTACGAGAGCTGACCCCCTCTGGCTCCCCAGCTAGTGGCCCTGCCGGGAGCGCCGGTCCCCTCGGCTCACGGGAGCCGGATAAGGCTCGGCATCCCCCAGTCGCCGCTCCCTCCCGGGGCCGCCCCTCCGAAACTGTTCTTCGTCCGGGTTCTCTGGGCATTGGACCTGCAGGGCGCGCCGCCAGGTCGGCGTCTGCACCGCGGACGGGGGGCCGGCTCCCGCTGTCGACTCCGCCCCACTCACCGGAAGGGTCAATGGATCCGCCTCCCATTCCTCCACTTGGAGACGGGGTTTCGGGTCGGCCTACCCTGCAGTCCCCGGCGGCAGGTCGTGCAACAAAGCGTGCCCCTCCTTGGCCGACGTCGCCTACGGAGGGCGGAAGTCCCAAAGCTCGGCCAAGAGTCCGGTTTAGCTCCACTGAAGTAGAGCGTCGCCAGGGAGATTTGTTTAGTGCGAAAACCTACGTGAGCGTTTAAAGCAGATGTAAGTTATACCGATGGATCTTAACCGTACACCCCACATGCAAGCACACTTAGCATGCCACTGACGTTTTTACAATGGAACATGCGTGGCTTGAGGGCCAACATGTCGGACCTACAGACACTTTTATCTAATCGTAACCCGGCCGTGGCATGCTTACAAGAAACAAAGATATCTGATGACACTCACCTTAACATCAAATGTTACAGCATCTTTCGGAAGGAGGTGAGAACTGACACGATCGCCCATGGTGGGGTGTCGGTTTCAGTTCATCACAGTATACCGTATTCTCCTGTAAGTCTTAGCACTGACCTTCAAGCTGTTGCTGTCGTCGTCGACCTTGGGTCGCTGAGGCTGACCGTCTGTTCTATCTACCTCCCTCCTGCAGAGGAAGTACCGGATTCGATATTACAGCCTATCTTCGTTCAGCCTCCAACGCCGTTCTTGTTGCTAGGTAACTTCAACTCCCATGGCCCTTCGTGGGGCTGCAGTCACACAAGCCGCCGAGGCCGACATCTTGAGCGTTTGCTGAATACAAGTAATCTTTGTGTTGTTAACACCGGCCGGCATGCCCATATATCTCTGCCATCCAGCACTACTTCAACGATAGATCTTTCTTTCTGCTCCTCGTCCCTTTTCCGTCGGTTGTCTTGGTTCGTTGAGAGCACTACATGTGGGAGCTTCCATTTCCCAATATGGCTTGGGATGAATGCTGGACACCCAGGCAGGAGGCCTTCCTTCTGGAACCTTCGGCGTGCTAACTGGCAAAGGTTTACTGACGAGTGCCATATTGGAGTGCAGCCGACCGAGGACGACAATGCAACGTCTCTTACACAACAAGCGACATCCACAATTGTCGACACTGCAAGGTCTTGCATTCCCTTAACATTACCTGAGCCGCGCAGGATCCCTGTCCCCTGGTGGTCAGAGGACTGCATGGCGGCAATTCTTAAGCGAAAGCGGGCGCTCAAGGTTTTTAAGCGTTCTGCAGCGACCAACAACCTCATCGATTTTAAAAAGGCCAGAGCATTGGTGAAACGCACAATACGCGAGGCAAAGCGCGCATCATGGAGGGAATATGTAAATGGTTTAAATCGTCGCGTCCCACTGAGTGTAGTGTGGCAGCGAGTTAGTCGCATTTCCGGTAGGAGCGTCTCCACTACAGTTCCGGTGTTGAAAGTGGCGGGAATCACGATATCGAACACACAGGAAGTTTCCAACGAAATAGCTCTCGCATTTGCAGAAAGGTGCCGACATGGGACAGACGACCCACGCTTTATTCGTTACAAGGAGCAAAGTGAGAAGACGGCAATCAATTTTGGAATTTCTGACTCGGGGATTTATGAGTACAACCAACCATTCACTGTCATGGAGCTCTGCACTGCTCTTAAGAGAACTAAGGGTGTGTCGCCTGGATTGGATAAAGTCCACAATGATATGTTAAATCACCCAAGGAAGGAGTCCCTCCATGCCTTACTTGAACTTTTCAACCACACATGGTTGCATGATGACTTCCCGGAGTCGTGGAGGGAGGCCATTATAGTCCCGATACAGAAGCCCAGAAAGGATGGTTCCGACCCACTGCACTACCGCCCAATTTCGCTGACTTTGGCCCTATGCAAAGTGCTAGAGAGGATGGTGAATGATCGTCTCATGCGGTATCTTGAAACTCAAGGCTGTCTTTCCAAAGTGCAATGCGGGTTTCGGAAGAACCGATGCACTGTTGACCACTTAACGATCCTAGGCACAGCCATACGACATTCTTTTAAGCAAAGACGTCACACGATGGCAGTCTTCTTTGACATTGTGCGGGCTTACGATACCGCCTGGCGCTATGGCATTCTAAGGAAAGTACACAAGTGTGGAGTCCGAGGTTACATGGCACTCTTCATTGAAAACATTTTACGTCGTCGCTTTTTCCGCGTCCGAGTGGGTGGCATGCTATCTGATCGCTACGAACAAGAGGACGGTGCTCCTCAAGGGAGTGTCCTTAGCGTAACCCTGTTTGCGCTGATGATCTATGATATCGCCGATTGTCTGCCACCTACCATTAGTCGGTCACTGTTTGTGGACGACTTTGCCATCTAGTGTGCAGCGTCCACAACGACGTCTGCGGAGAGGCAGCTTCAGTTATGCCCGATTCGACGAACTGAGTGGAGCCTAAAGAATGGCTTCAGATTTTCGACCACCAAGACTAAGTGTATGCACTTCTGCTCACGGATTAGAGACTGTAGAGACCCGGAGTTGGGACTCTATAATGCCGCTATCCCAGGTTGTAACGACATTTGTTTCCTGGTCCTCATGTTTGACCGTTGGCTCACGCTTAAACAGCACTTTAAGATGGTTAAGATGAAGTGTCTAAACCGCATGAACCTCATGAAAGTAATGTGTCGTATGACCTTTGGAGTGAATGAAAGCACCCTGTTGAACTTGTATAGCGCCTTAATTCGATCAGTCATCGATTATGCCCTTTTTAGAATCCCTTTCTATCGATTACCCTTTCTACGATAGCGCTCCTACATCTTCGAAGCAGGTTTTGGACACAATGCACCATACATGTGCTCGTATAGCCACTGGGGCGTTTCGTACGACCCGAACAAGAAACATGCTGGTGGAAGAGAATGAACCGCCGTTGCGTCTTAGGAGACAACGACTCACTTTGAATTACGCTACAAAGGTTTCACAATTTCCGGATCACCCAGCCTTTGAGTTCATCTTTTCTCAGACGTTAATCCGTTCTTTCTGGAGGCGGCGGCCCACGTCAGCGCGGCCGATGTGTCTGCGCGTCCGGGACTGGCTGGACGAGGCGGATATTACGCTGGATGACATTGCCCCGCATACTCCTCGGGATCCAGCTCCCTGGAGGTGTCTGAAGAATGATTTGGAATTTTGTCAGGATCATAGAAATAGTGCTTCACCGCGTGAGTTCCTCAGCTATTCGTTGGAACGGATCTCACAATACATGAACTCATTACAAATATGTACTGATGGGTCTAAGGGCTCAACAGGAGCGGGTTGCGCACTTGTTTGCGGTGACCATACCGTAGGTCTGTGCCTCCCGCATCACATATCAGTTTTTTTCTCAGAACTGGTTGCTATTTTAGCAGCGCTTCAGTACGTTGCTTGTCCTGAAAGGGATGTAGTCATTTTGACCGACTCACTTAGTGCACTTTTATCATTAGACCCGACGGCGATGTCGCGTGACCACTCATTTTTGACGCGCTCAATTTGGGAGGAACTGGAATGGCTGGGCAACACTTCCTGCCGTATCACATTTATGTGGATCCTCAGCCACATAGGGATAATGGGAAATGAGAAAGCAGATGCCGCATCTTTCGCTGCGGCGTGTGAGAGAAAACCAATACCAATTTATGTCCCCGCTCGAGATCTGAAGTCAGTCATTTCCAAATACGTCCGCAATACGTGCAGCACATGTTCGACCAACATCTTCACGCTTTCAGGGAAATGAAGCCCCAACTGGGTGCTTGGGAATCCTCCCATCGCCGAAGCCGCTTCCAGGAAGTCGCCCTTCGTAGGCTTCGGTTGGGTCATACATATGCAACACACTCGTTTTACTTGACACGCGGGGATGTGCCACGGTGTGATAGACGTGGGGACCGGTTGTCTGTAGAACATGTTCTCGTCTCATGCCGGCGCCTTGAGACGGGAAGGCGACGATTTTTTCCTCCAGCACCCCTTCATCGGCTACTCGGTCGAGACCCATGTGGTGAACTCGGAGATATACTCGCATTTTTAGCACGCATTGACTTTTACATTATTTTCCCTCACCCCTCAGTGTAAGTGCGCCAGTGATGCTGCCTGTTATTAGTTGATAACACACATATTGCGTCGTCGCAGAGGTAGATAACCGTCATCGAGTGGGCGCAATATGGCCCCGATGCCGACGCGCCCTTAAAAACCAAAACACCACCACCACCCTTCAAGGTCAAACGCGGACTTAAAGGACGCGGAACTCCATGTCACCCATAAATTAGCGGCCGTGTACTTACGAAGATCAAAACATTCACCACAGAAAGAGCTAGCGTCCGCCAAAAAGTCTTCAGTCTGTCCTTTGAGCCTGCGTTTGACCTTGAAGGGTAACCTTCAGAGGTCAGGACTTTTTGACGCACGCTAGCTCTTTCTCTGGCAATTATTTTGGTGTCCTTAAGTTTAAAATCAGCCGGTAATTTTTAGGTGACATGGAGTTCCCGTCGGTTGAACCCACGTTTGACCTTGAAAGGTGACCTTGATAGGTCAGGACTTTTTGACGGACGCCAGCTCTTTCTCTGGTGATTATTTTGATGTCCTTAAGTTTAAAATCAGCCGGAAATTTTTAGTCATGTGGAAATGGGAACTGCACAATCGTCAGTAATAGGATGTGAAACATAACCACATGTATGTGAGCTGTGTGTCGTCGTTGCATACGGCACATGTCGTATGTATATGGTACGTAATATGTTGTAATACAAAAACGAGTGACTTGAAAAACATTGGCTTCTAGCATGACGCGCTGTCGCAGTCCGCGTGGTTCGAAAACGAACGCTGTATCTGCCTATTGAAATACTTGAATGCCCTAGATGAGAAAAGCGTGGTGAGGCGTCCTGGCGTCATGTGAGATGGATTTTTACAAAACATAATATGTTATCTCTAACGCGGCCGTGAGCATCGCCTATCGCACAGTAAGCTTTGCTTCAGCGGCCCAAGATCGGCAGCGCTATTCACTGGCATACCTCTCTGTAGAGACCGGTCACACCGCCAAACAGTCTGTGGGCGAAAATAATGATATCTAACGCGGTGTGCGTAATGATTTTCCAGATAGTTAAAAACAAGCTGTTTCAGAGTTTCAGAACTTCCTGTTCGCACCTCGTCGACTAGGCATCAGCTTCAAGGTGGTGTTTACGGCCTCTGATGTAAGTAAGGCGTTGGAGTGTAGGGTATTCTGCATTCTGAGCCGTGAATCACAATTACATCACGACCACATTTTAAACTTTGCTTAGAAGCGCTTTCCATGATGTTAAGGGTGATGTTTCATCGCACAAGAAATATGCTTGGGGGAATTTAAGCAACTTATTCTACGAAGATACCCATTTTGGTGGAGAGATCTAGAAATTTGGTGATGCTGGTATAGGCCAGGAGCATATTTTTGTCATGACTTCTTTTGCTAGAATTTCAGCGAACGGCAGACGTACAGGATATGATAGCGTAAATGGGAGCCGGTATTTAATAATGGTTGCATGAACAAACGCTCACAGTCACATGCTTGTTGGTTCTGTTCCTGTGAACAGGCTCATCTCTGGCTACATCATCTGCCTAAAATTTTTTATTTACCACATCACACCTCAGGTTACCAGGGATGAATAGCAGTTCTTTGCAAGTCCACGTTACATCCTGTTTGCCAATGGTGCATGCGACCAAAATCCGAGAGTGCGACCAAAATCTGGATCTGCGCAGCGAAACTGGCCTTGGCGTCAGTCATCTTTGAAAGTTGACTTGCCTGACACGTACATAACATCATGAACAGCGGCATACTAGTGAGACTGACAGAGCGATGCATAATAATAATCCATATAGATTTATCAGATCTGTAGTTTATTTCGTTCTGCAGTCATGATCAACGAATGGGCAGATAGCTAGAACACACAGTAGCTTTGAATGCCGCATGCCTTTGTATGCCTTTGATTCGTCATGTGCCAGTACATGCGCATGTTTACATCGGTTCCAAACAATCTCGAAGACGAGATGATATGTGCGGCATGAGCCACTGGGTGTGTGTAGCGTATAAGCATACAATTTAATGTGAAACAGACAGGAAACAACAGGTATTCGCAGAGGCCGCATGAAGGGTGACTAGTTGCAACAAAAGAACATATTACATCATCTTCAGGATGTCGAGTGGCTGCGATACCCAATGGCTGAGGTGTTACCCGCTGCCTGGAGAGGGATTTGATGTGACCTCCTCCCATCCTGACATTTGTTGATGCTACCTCTCCGGCATGTCGTGCGGTCGTGCCCAACTTACCAGTAGCCTATTGGGAATGCGTTGTGCGCATTATGAAACCGAAACAAACTGCCGTTAGGATTTTTGGTTTCGGATCAGCAGCTATTTTTCAGAAACACTGCTCGACGATCTACGGCCTGTGCGGGCGGCTGGGGGCAGACAACGATCACGAGGAACGCGCCTAGTGCACCGGCATTGGTGTATTAACCGAGCTATACATACATCATAACTACATTGTCAAAACGCATGAAACTATACAATATTGTACACATATCTGAACAATTTTGGTTAGGTTTTATGTCGCTGGTACGCGTTACTTCTTTTTGATAAGCGATAAATCTCAACCGTCGGATTGTCGACAAAGGCTTGGTTATGCAAGCTTGGTTATGGAGATGATGGAATGATTAGGAGTATCATTAGCAAGACCGCAACCTAGCGAGTTCTGTTCGAACAGGGCGGAGATTTTCAAGTTGCATCGTCCTCATTAGTCCCGGCGATCGTTTTAACATCAACACTTTTTATCCATTAACTGCCGAAACAACTTAAAATCAATCGCAACATATCGCTGAGACCAAGCCACTAATGTCTTCACCTATTCGTATATAGCTCTATCAGTATTAGTTCTAAATGGAGGGGCATGGGTCTTTCCACCCCCACTTTAACAGTTCGCGTTATGAAAAAATGCGAATCAGGGGATGGCTGTCATTGCAGCCTAACAAAGGGATACTTATCCATTTGATGCGTCTAACACGTGTCATAAGGTAAGATCATCTATAAGAAATCTAAAAAATAATCCGGCTTTAGCCCACCAAAAATAGTGTCGCTGCTTTCTAGCCAACTGGTATGATATTCATTTTCGATTATTACTGGTTCTCAATTACCTTAGCGTGTATGCGCTGTTGCTGACGTCTATCTGACAAGCTACTAACATGACGCCGACCCTCAGAACAGTTCCCCCCCCCCCCTCTCTCTCCCACCCCTCTAGTGCTACCTGCTGGGACGGTGCACACGTGCGAAGCCAACCCCTTCCGATGCTCATAATCTACCCTCTCCCCCACTATCGGCTATCGGCGACTATCGGCTACCGTCTTTGAACTGAAATCTGACACCAGGTTAGGTTATCCTGACAACTTAAATCAGCGGGCCCCCTGTACGGGCAGGGCCGGTAATCCTCGCCGACGCTGCTGAGCTGGAGCATCGGGAACATCTGACCAGTCTGGGCCGGTCGGCTTTGACCAAGTTGAGTTGTTTTCCCAACTGGAAGGTGGCAACGTGTTACCTAGTTTACAACGTGCCTTGTTGTTGCTTATTTGCAAAGTATGGCAGAGCACATATGATTCCAACGTGCCAACCTCTTTCACTGTGTATAACGCTCAAAATGAGACTTCCAATGGCTGGCTCGGTATGCACAATTACATTGTCTCGCACTTGGAATACAGCCACCTCTACGCTTCCTGGCATCAACAACTGGATATGGAAAAGGGGAAGCACAACCGACGGTTGCACCGTGTGAGTTGTAATCACGTGTCGTATGAGTGTACTGATGTAATTTATTCATTTATGTAGTTGTTTATTTAGGATATAAGCATTTCGCCGGCAAAAGCACCAATCACGGAAGCAGTCTAGTTTTGAGACCAATGTTAAATGTAAAGCATTGTCGTTATCGTAATGTATCACATGTTGTGCGTGTGTTGCATGTAATATGTTGCGATACGTAAAAGTTATTTGAAAAAAGGCTCCTGCTATGAGACGCAGTCACAGCCGTTGTCAAACGAAGACAACCGCTGTGCCTGTCTTTTTAAGCACACAGAATGTCAAAAGTGAGAAAAGCATAAATGTGTTATGGTGACACTGATTTTCACAAAACTGTTGCATTGCCGCTGGTGAGGCTGTGACCATCATCCATCGTATAGTAAGCTAATTGTAATAGTTGCTTATAATAGTAATAGCGCCCCAAGGCCACCAATGTTGTTCATAGCCATGCATGTCTTTAGCATTTGGCTTCACGGCCATGCAGTTTTTAGGCGAAAATACCATAATGTTGTACAAGGTGTGTGGTAAGATTTTCCAGACGATTACATGCAAGCTGTTTTAGGTGTGCTTTCTGAACGCATTGATATCCTTTGATTTATCGTCGTTGTAAAACAGACTGGAATTATAGCTAATGTACGCGGCAAAAAATTCGGGGGATGTGGAGAAAGAGCCTGCTCATAGGACAGTTGTCAGCCATCGTCGCATGGCCGTCGTGCCGAGTCTGGCCTTCGCGCTCTGTCCGGCCTTCGCCCGGGCTCCGATGCAGGAGCTGTTCGCATTAAGACCGGAAATTTGTTGTGTAACACCATCACCAATCTACCACGACATCAATACAGTGTTTCCACTCCACCAGGACACCTGCACCTTCAAGTGTGAGGCTGTATTCGGGCGTATGCGAGCGAACGGGTAAAGTATGAGAGGCGGCGGCGGACGGCGGCGGACGGCCCCCTCAGCCGACCGTCGCGCCGGCGGCCGCCGAGCTACGCCAGCGCGGAACGCCAAGTCCTCGGACGGGATCTTGGCCACCTTGCGCAGCTCGCGCGTCTGCGTGACCGGGCACGCCATCTCTGTCCAGCTGACGGGCACCATCGGGATGGCCAGCTTCGCTGTGCGCCAGCGCCACGCTCAGCTCGTTCTCAGGCCGTCGACAGCACGTAGGAGAGCGCGTCTCCCAGCGACACCACCTTGGCCAGGATCACGTCCCCTGCCGGAGACGGCGGCGACGCGTCAGGCGGCCGGTGGCGGCGGGCCGCCACCCGCATGTTGTTCTTTCTTTCTAAACTTCTTCTTTAGGCTCATATTAAGGCCATAAACCGTGATAATCTGTTTATCTTCGGATAGCAATTTTTCCTTTAGGCTCTTAAGGCTTCAAAAGCTGAAAACGTCATGATTTTGAATGTCTTTGTCAACACCACTTGTTCAGGACTAAGTTTTCTTAGAGCTAACTTTGAACTGGCGGTGCACAGATGTTGGTAATTCGCCGTGTAAACGCGCTACAAATATTCCACTTATCACAATGATAAGAGATTTAGTGGGTCGTAGGCTAGTTGCACCTTTAAATTTTGTCTTTTGTTAAATTAAAGTACATGCAGCTAGCAGACCGGTATAACTTTTACACGTGTTTGCCGCCGAGCTCGGGGCACTATTCTAAATATTGTGCTGGGCCGGTGAACATATTCAACATATTGTGCTTGTGCTTTTTACCGCAGAACTTCTTAGCACTAGTTTACAGAACCGTCCTTCATCATTCAAATGATCGTAAGTCATATGTTTTTTATTCTCGTTATCGACCCAAAACGTCCCAGCAATCCTAAAAAAAGTTGAGCAGAGCTTTCAGGAGTGACGCCCCAGCCAGTGTTTGTCGGCTATCTTTCCCCTCGGTTCGACTTTGTCAGCGAGGAGGGGGAGGGGCATAATCAGCCTCGGAAACGACTGGCCACACGCCACCAAACAGCTAATGAGGAGACAGGGTCGAGGTGGCATTTCACACCTTGCAGCGCGGCGTAACCGCTGTCAGTGGAATCACCGTGCGCTGTCAGAATGATGCCCGAAGCATAAAGAACAGTATATTGCATACACGGTTTTCAAAAACAATTGAAGAGTATTTGAAAATTTCATCGTACCTGCCACATGTCCGCATCATAAGATGGTAAACTTAAGGGCAAGAAGGGCAAACTTTCGTACATCTGGGCAAGCTCCCAGATGTACGAAAACTGTCATTTGCGCATGGCTTAAGATATGTCTACGATTGGAGATGTTCTGTCTATCTGATGAGCTGTCTATATATGGCACTGCGGCGGCAAGTCTAACCATGTGCCTTTCTCTGCTGCAGTGCCGTGTCCGCGGCCCGGCTGTCCGTCTCGTGTACGCGAGGAGCACCAGTGGCGCACGCGGGCCTGGTACGAGCTACCGCGACTCGCCGTACCCACCCGTTTCATCGTGGACGACCCGGACGGCAGCAGCGGCTTGGAGCGCGGACTGCCCGGCCTCTTCTGCACGCTGTGCGACGCCTGCGCCGCCGTCAAGGTAGGCCAGCGCTGGGCCACGCTCGAGCCGCTGCTGCGTGCGCCCGACAGTCGCGACGGCTGGCGTCCGGTCCGCACGCCGTCCGATCGCACCGCGCTCTATCTGCTAAGTCAGTACGTGTACGGCGAGCGCGAGCGGTCGGATGCTGCCGGCGAGCCGCCCATCATGCCCACGCCGCTCGAGGACTCGGCGCTACTTCTCTGGAGCCGCTCTCAGGCCGTTGGCTTTGTGGCACTCAAGCGGCGCGGTCAGCTGATTGACGGCGGGCCCGAGGCATTCGCCATGGACGTGGTGGACATGGTGGCGGTGCGGCGCGCGTGCCGGCGCCGCGGCTATGTCACGCGCCTGTTAGACATGCTGCTGGTCGACCGACCGGACACGCCGCTCGGCTTCACGAAGCCGTCGCCGACCATGTGGCGGCTGCTGTTGCACTACCTGACGGCGCGTCCGACGCTGCGGCCGCGCGCCAGGGTCGTCGAATGGGCCGGCCACGAGGGTTTCCGCACCAACGTCTGGGGGGAGTTACAGCGCCACAGTCGACACGACTCCGAGTCGTCGTCGTCGCCGTCGTCAGCGGTGTCGTCATCCGACGACGAGTAGCGAGCGCCGGCAGAGTGCCGGAGATCTGAGGTAGTGCGCGGGGCCGACCCGTTGTTCGGTCTTTCCGGTGAGATCTGCCCTGAATTCGTCTGAAGCAATCGTCACTTTGCGATGTAGACCTATGACGTCACACATATGCCAATCGCTTGGATTAGTTCGCGGCGTGACTGCTCGGCGGTGTGGCCCAGCCCACCACCCCAAGCTGTCCATGTCATCGCCACTGTGCGCCCATGGTGGGTGTATCTCCCCGCTGATTTCCGGGGGGCATGATCGCGAGCTCCCGATTTGCTCATGTATGCGTGTGTTTATGTCATCGATCGGGCTCCGCGAGCTGACGTCCGCCGCCTCCCGCGGCACTGTCTCGGTCGTGCGGTGCCCCTCTGATTGTATTTCTCCATCCTTGTTGCGGTCGTACCTGTGGCTGTGTCGCTGAAAGGCGTCTCTTACCGTTGTACCGTGCGGGCCCGGTCTTCCTGTAACCGCTCACCTGGCTTGCAGAAGCCCTTGCTAGCAGCAGCAGCGATGTTGATGCAGGCAGGGAAGGTCACGCTCGTTTTGGACTCGGTCTTGGCGCTGCGCGGCTGGGCGGATGATTCGTATCGAGTGCACTGGTAGGCCTGTACGAGCCGCGGGAGGAACCTTCGACACCGCCTCTACCCTGTGTATATATGGTTATTAGCCAAGTGTCTTATCTCTACAGACGTGATGGTACATGTACGTTGCGAGTCATGCTGGGTTATGTGGTGAAAGAGATGGATGTGTTTTCACGTGTGTCAATGATATCGTCTCAGTATCAGTGCAATACATCATCGCATCTTTACTATCCTCTTTTTGGGCTATGAGCAAGGAGCGCATGGTGTGAGCACGGCATCGTACCATCCGGTGAACGAGCCAGTCGTGTCCGCCGCCGTCGCGTACCTTATGCCTGCCCTGGCTCACTTTTCCAACCAGCACGGGTCACCCACGCAGCCTGTCTGAGATCCCCGTCACTAGGATCTCCTACCGGTCTGGCTGGTGGTGTTCTCCCGGGCAAGCACGGGACCGGGGAGGCTGAAGACCCCGCGTGGGCACGTAGAGAGGAGAGCTGGTGCAGTCGGAGGTCAGGTCCGCTGGAGACGGCGCCGACTGTGGAACAATGCTCGTGCACGTGCTGTAAGCATGGGGATAATCTACCAGGAGGGATGCTAAAGCCTTGTGACATACATATGACGGTCTGTTCTCGGACACAAGCTGCATCCGCTTTTTGGTATCAACGTTCACCAATAAATCAATAAACACAGGCAGTCTTGTGGTGCCAGGGATATCCATGTGCTATGTAGGCTTATGAGAGCGACACCATTTGTCACGTAGATTACATCTCGTGCTGGCGGTATTAGCGGGTCCTGACGCCGCCTTGCGACACATTCAAAACAGCCTCGGTGGCGCCCTGTGCAGGCCGTGTAAGCTGTACCTATTTTGCCGCCAGGTTTTAGAACTGAATTTGCAGTCATCTCGGTATTCCTTCAATGTCTGGAACTCTCTCTATAGGTGTTTGGGATCCTGCAGTGATTTTCCGATCTATGACAGCACGTTGCCGCTCATATCGACCGCTTAGTACACCGGGTGTGAAAATGCCGCGAGCACGCACAGCCAGTCCTGAAATTCTTCGGTGACATCGTAGACTTTAAAATCTTCGCAGACAATAGCATACAGCTTGCTGGGTCGTCCTCGGCCGTTAGACACCTGTTAGCTGTCAAACGGGCTGCGCGCATGCGATAAGACGCACGGTGGGATCATGCACGGTGTATGCTTGTATACGGTATGGACTGAAGCTGCTCGCAGCCGATCCCTGTGCAGTAACGCGGTCAAATGGATGGTTCTTGACTTTAGTTGCATTGTTTACGGAAGCTTCGCTAGACACTGTTAGTCACATGCACATCATCATCGCTGGGAGAACGAATCTAAGCGCCTCAATATCACTCTCGCATATATTTCGCTCCCGCATGGGTTTGTAACTAGAAGGTGTTACTTTTCCCTCAGGCAGATTGAATGGTTGCGATCTTTGCAGCTTTCAAGCGGGCATTATCGCTGGACTTACCGTTTACTGTCGTGAATGGTTACAGTGGCAGTCTGAAAGATTTTGAAAACGTACACAGCACGCAAAATGTCATTCTGGTGATACTGTAACTCGAATTCGTCCACCTATTGCTCACCTATAGACGAAATGGACGGGTTTGACGGCAATATGGCTTTCTGATAAGGTGACCGTAAAGATGCAGATATAATAAAGGCGCTACGAATTCTTCCCTTTATGGTAGTCCCCCCCACACCTCTCGCCGGCTCATATTTTCTGCAAGTCCACCGCGGGGACATGGGCTACCAGTAGGAGCCAGTGAGAGGAAGCCCCGACGTCATTAGATCCAAAGACACCTGATGCTTTCTTTGACCAGGAATACTCATGGCGATGGTGGTTAGATGGGTTTGACGTTGGAATCCAGTTAATAGCATGCTTGATTGTGAAGATGATAGAATGATTAGGAGTAGCATTAGCGAGACCGCAGCCCAGCGGGCTCTGTTCGAACAGAGCAGAGATTTTCAGTTTGCATCGTCCTGATTAGTCCCGGACATATAAATCGCTTCTCTCATAACCACTTTGTATCTAATAATTGCCGATCTTTGCTTGTAATGTACCGCACTGCATTATGTTTTGCACTGCACCGCATAACCTGTCTTGCACTGCACAGTATTGGTCGAAAGCCAGCCTGGATTATGAGGGTCCAGAGTCGCAGCGGCAGCAAACCAATACCGTTAGAGGGCGGAGACAAGAGGAATCGTTTTGGCAACTGTTTGAGTCTGTTCAGTCTTGATGGCGCGCTGGAGTACAAACTATGAGCTGTAGGGCTGCTTTTTACTGGGAGGATTGGTAATAATCGATCACAGATGTGGTGCAGGCGGAGGAGATTAGATAGTGAGATCAACTCCTTGGTTTAGACGAAGATATGTCATGGGAATATATCGATGATGTCTCAACAATCAGGAGCATGTGTGATCAAGAGGAGCAGCCATTACATAAAGAAATTCTTAAATCGGGTGTTCGAAAAACAGATGGCAGCTTCTCTTAACCTGAGAACAAATATAACTTTTAATGTCTTTTAATCTAAATGTCTCTCTTTGATGCGATTATAAAGGGGATATCAACAGTAAACGATTTGACGTTTTGCCCGAACTGAATATTACTACAACGAGTTAGCATTATTTTAGGATTGCCCATTAGCCCTATGAATAATCCTCCTGATCATTCTGGCCGCTCTATGTTAATGAACATCCGAGACCAAGGGAAAGAGGCATTTAAATCTACTAACGCTTATCTAGATATTGAGATATGGACGATGATAATTTCGTAAGAACTCTGTTATGGTAGCTGTGAACTTAGAACTCTGTTAAGAACTCTGCGTTGCCTTGGCCATTTTGCCTCAGCCAAACCTTTTTTTTTGCTGTGTTGCCTGATACAAACAATGTAACGCACTAAAGCACTCGCACAGATACATTCCCCATAGTCCGATGGTAACGTGGGCAACCGCCTATTGACGCGTCGTTACAACGCCTTAAAATTCCTCCCCAACAACTTCAGGGACCGTACCATGTGTTTTTAGGTAAGAGATATAAAGATGCAGTTCGTCATTTCCCTAATCAGAAGGCAGCGCTCAAGAGCGCAACAGTACTGCACATTACAATTGTGCGGTGATATGATCGTGCACCATCGTAGCAATAAACATTGAAACCACTGCTTATTGATTGCCGATGTTACCTTTAATCTAATCTCCGGTTCTACCACAAAACTATATCGGTTTTCGGATTCCGGCCTTGGCCAGTTCGTTCGAAGTGCTTCTTTTGACAACCGTGAGGAAGATGCGGAGCTTGTAAACCTGTGGTTGGTGGCACAAGCCAGCTGTCGCTTTATGGGTCTAAAGTCAGCTGTGTCGGCTTTGATTCGGTGATGCTCTATAAGAAAGAGAAGAGCTGAAAGTCTGCCTCGCTCATATAGAGCGCATGTAACCTTTCGTTAAGCACGCCATTCAACAAATGCCGCAATTATCTACCTGCATTCTCTAAGATCTTACGGTGCCTCCAGAGAAAGCATTTTTTCCCCCAAATTGCCTCCTCATACGGACATGTCCTTATTGAAGCTTATTGCAAATCTCGGCCATTAAAAGCAGTTTTAGACTACCCCCTGTTGTTATTTGATCCGAGTCAACGCCGCAAAACGGATCTGCCCGCCGCTAACCCACCGTCCGCTAGACCTCTCGCTGTCGGTTCGTCCTCTGCTGGTCCTCCACCACCTGTCCTCTTGCCGATGGCCCTTCCGTTACTAGTCCTCTCACCGTTGGTCCTACCACCATTGGTCCGCCCGCCGTTGGTCCTACCACCGCTGGTCCGCCTCTGAGAAGTAAATACGTATCCGTCCAAACAAGCGTTTGGAAATATCGTCATACCAATACCGTGACACGTGATTTCCGCCCTCGGACAAACCAACCCTATAGTTTTACTTGTATAGCATATGTTGACACACGATTTTGTACAAGTCATATTGATTACAAAAGTCACAATGCAGTGCTCGTCATGGAACAATTGTTGCATGCTGTTGTTGTATTGTGTCAGCATGCCCAAAGTCGGCCATACGACGCTGGACATGGCTGTCTGTGAGTTTGCGCCGTTCGTTTGCGATGGCCGAGGCCGAAGCTGAATCAAACGACGACCTCCCCTCCCCGCCCGGCGCCGACCCAACCCGGCAGAGGCGGGGACTCAGGCAACGCCAGGGGGACAGAGACCTTATTATAGCCACTGGTAGACCCCGGTCCCGCTTACAAAAAGGGGCCTGGGTGAGAACATGCCAGACGCGAAGTGGACCTCCAGTGAGACGGTGCTCTTGCTGCGTACGCCGTGCTTACCGGCCGTGCCCAGCACAACCTGGTGATCGTGCTGCCGTGTGTGCTTGGTGGCCTCTGTGGTGAACAGTGCGTGCTCTCCGGTCTTGAAGCTGTGTCTACGAGTCTGCTAGCTGTTTGGAATGTAAGTATACCGAAACGATCGAAATTGTGCCTTGTACTTGCTGTGTTTTTAAGCTGAGCTTTCGACCTTTGATTTTCTCCGAAGTTCAAATTCAACCACACTATGGCTAAAACATTGCTGCTACTTACGGTTCCGATGTTTAAAGATAGGCTCACAATCCCGTTTGCAAAGAAAAAATCATCATTTTAGCTGGACGCCTGTGCGGTTATCTTTGCACTGAGCCTTTCTCGTTTTCGCCCAAACCGTAGAGACATCATCGCGGGATGTGTCAAATGGAGTTGGCATGACAGTGTTTGAGATTTTTCGACTAAAATTGCTTTATGACATTGCGATACTTTGATTTTTGACCGAGTTTGTATACTATCAGTGGAAAGCTCTTTACAAAAGCGTGTTATTCTTCACTCAGGTAGATGTCGAAATAAATCAGATCAATAATGAATTCGCAGTGCTTTAAGCATCGGCTGGTTTAAAGCTGGCTTTCGTTTGTCTTGCTCTTTTTGGGTACCTTTATGATAGGCTCTCTGATTGTCTTCCGCTCACACTCTGTGTGGTTGTTTCTTCACGGCTGTGAATTAGTCTTTTTGCTACTAAATTCAAACATTAGTTTGCTATCCACTACCGTGTGTTAATAGTCTGGCTGATGACCACGTTTGATGTGGTTTGGTTGTAAAATAGAATGCAAACGCGGCAACGTTGAAAATTGCAAACTTTTTGATTTTTGCTTGATCGGTCTTGAAACTGAACCCAATGCGTTGATCTGCAACTGGCGCTCTTTCTATCGACTTCTTAGAGTGCATTCTGGAATGCCTGCCCGCCCGTAGCCTACAACAGGGAAGCAACGTAGGACCTGGTCCGGGTAAACTTTGTATGGAAGACCCGCCACCTATTTGCGCTTGCGTCAGTTCTGCCCCCTCCTCATGGTGACAGGCGAAGCGATTAGGATGCACTGAGATGCGTCGCCGATGCTGGTCTGATCGCGCCACCAGACGGTCAGCTTACCGAGTATCCGAAGAAACTCCGTCTTTTTTCTTAAGAAACTCCGTCTTTTTTTCCTAAGAAGCTCCGTCTTTTCCACAGGTCGCCGGAGACGAAGCACGGTTTCCTCAAGACGGGCTTTGGAGTCGACGAGGTGGACGAAGAGGTCGTCTTCCTGTCGCAGGTCGTGCGACACCACTCAACGAGTGAAAACGGTGTCGCCACCACCTCGCCGAAGCGGCACTGTGTGGCGAAGGAAGAGCTCGGCGTTTCCCGTGCGGCCGAGGCGGTCATCGCCGAAGAGGACGTGCCTTACGCTCAGCGGCCGCTCACGGGCAAACGGTGAGTACACGTGGTGGAGTGCACCACCTTTGGATTCGTTATGTGACTTGGGCCATTATGTAGCATCTAACGCGGTAAGGGTGGGAGGCAGCGTGTTTATGCACCATTGCAACACATCTGAGGACATTTTCTTACAAACTGCCTAATGTTCAAACCATCACAAAAAGCACAGGAAGTTTGACTGTCGTGTTTCGTCGAAAATGACGAGTGAAAATGACGGTCACCAACATCCAAGGTAGTAAGGTAATATTGTTTTCGCGCCAAATTTCATGCTACCCCTTGGTATATGTCATCTCCACACATTGCATAGGACATGCGGCGTAAAAGGTATGCGAATGAGAAGGTAAAAACAGAACTGCTTCTGCCCATGGGATCCTGCCAGAGCACAGATTTTTTTTCCGAAAAGGTACTGAACATTAGTCGCCACCGTGCTGACCGAGGTCCCACCCTGGCAGGCCGACCGCCGGCATTGACACGTTGAAGAAGCCGCGCACCGCCTGGCGTCGGACGCGAGCTTCCCGCCGTCTAGCACCGGTGTGCCGCGCCGTACCAGCTTTCGAAGCCTTCGCCGAGCATGTGAGCGCCCTCTCCCACGGCACCCTGGCGGCTGCGGACGCCGGATGGGGGGCGGGTGTCATGGCGCCCGGGTGGCCTCGGTAGTGTGCGACTGTTGCCTCTGTTTTGCTTTTGTCTGGAGACGCCGATCATTGTTGGCAGTCGGTTGCACTCGGGATACCTGCTAACCACACCATGGAAGTTGGCCATGTGCTTAACGGTATTAGGATTGGCAAGATCAGTTGCTCAGTATTTTCGCGGTGCCGGTCTTGCCCCCGCCCCCTCTCCCACCCACCCCGTCGTCCCACGAAGCCGGAGGGGGAAATTTCCCCTTTGTCGTGCTACACTTGTAGATCTCATGACCTCGCCTGACCTCATGCGGCACCCCTCCACAGCCGGTGGTCGTGGAGGCGGACGGTCTGACCGTGTGTCAGCGGCTGGAGGCGGCCGTCAACCGACACCATCTCGTCCGGTCTGGCAGCGGCAACTACGAAGGTGGGTCGGCTGTGCGCCGCAAGCGCGGAGCTATCACTGTACGTGTCATGCTGCAAACCTGACCATGGCATCATGGCAGAACACCTCATGTGCGTGGTGCTGTGGCGGCAAGTCTAACCATGTGCCTTCCTCTGTTGCAGTGCCGTGTCCGCGGCCCGGCTGTCCGTCTCGTGTACGCGAGGAGCACCAGCGGCGCACGCGGGCTTGGTACGAGCTACCGCGACTCGCCGTACCCACCCGTTTCATCGTGGACGACTCGGACAGCAGCAGCGGCTTGGAGCGCGGACTGCCCGGCCTCTTCTGCGCGCTGTGCGACGCCTGCGCCGCCGTCAAGGTAGGCCAGCGCTGGGTCACGCTCGAGCCGCTGCTGCGTGCGCCTGACAGTCGCGACGGCTGGCGTCCGGTGCGCACGCCGTCCGACCGCACCGTGCTCTACCTGCTAAGTCAGTACGTGTACGGCGAGCGCGAGCGGTCGGATGCTGCCGGCGAGCCGCCCATCATGCCCACGCCGCTCGAGGACTCGGCGCTACTTCTCTGGAGCCGCTCTCAGGCCGTTGGCTTTGTGGCACTCAAGCGGCGCGGTCAGCTGATTGACGGCGGGCCCGAGGCATTCGCCATGGACGTGGTGGACATGGTGGCGGTGCGGCGCGCGTGCCGGCGCCGCGGCCACGTCACGCGCCTGCTAGACATGCTGCTGGTCGACCGGCCGGACACGCCGCTCGGCTTCTCGAAGCCGTCGCCAACCATGTGGCGGCTGCTGTTGCACTACCTGACGGCGCGTCCGGCGCTGCGGCCGCGTGTCTGGGCCGTCAAATGGGCCGGCCACGAGGGATTTCGCACCAACGTCTGGGAGGAGTTACAGCGCCGCAGTCGACACGACTCCGAGTCGTCGTCGTCGTCGTCGTCAGCGGTGTCGTCATCCGACGACGAGTAGCGAGCGCCGGCAGAGTGCTGGAGATCTGAGGTAGTGCGCGGGGCCGACCCGTTGTTCGGTCTTTCCGGTAAAATCTGTCCTGAATTCGTGTGAAGCAATCGTCACTTTGCGATGTAGACCTATGACGTCACACATATGCCAATCGCTTGGATTAGTTCGCGGCGTGACTGCTCGGCGGTGTGGCCCAGCCCACCACCCCAAGCTGTCCATGTCATCGCCATTGTGCGCCCATGGTGGGTGTATCTCCCCGCTGTTTTCCGGGGGGCATGATAGCGAGCTCCCGATTTGCTCATGTATGCATGTGTTTATATCCGGCATCGATCGGGCCCTGCGAGCTGACGTCCGCCGCCTCCCGCGGCAGTGTCCCGGTCGTGCGGAGCCCCTTCTAATCGCATTTCTCCATCCTTGTTGCGGTCGTAACTGTGGCTGTGTCACTGAAAAGCGTCTCTTACCGTTATACCGTGCAGTCCCGGTCTTCCTGTAAGCGCTCACCTGGCTTGCAGAAGCCATCTCTACCAGCAGCAGCGGTACTGATGCAGGCACGGAAGGTCGCGCCCGTTTTGGACTTGGTCTTGGGGTTGCGCGGCTAGGGGGATGGTTCATTCAGAGTGCAGTGCCTGGTCTTACGATCCCCGGAAGGAACCTTCGACACCGTCTCTACCCTGTGTATGTATGGTTATTAGCCAAGTGTCTTATCTCTAAAGACGTGATGGTACATGCACATTGCGAGTCATGCTGGGTTTTGTGGTGGAAAAGGTAGATGTGTTCTCACGTGTGTCGATGATATCGTTTCAGCATCAGTACAATACATCATCGCATCTTTACTTTCTTCTTTTTGGGGTATGAGCAAAGAATGCCTGAAGTGACCGCGGCAGCCCAACATCCGCTGCACGAGCCAGCCGTGTCCGCCGCCGTCGCGTACCTTATGCCTGCCCTGGCTCACTTTTCCAACCAGCACGGGTCACCCTGCAGACTGTCTGCAGATCCCCGTCAGTAGGATCTCCTACCGGTCTGGCTGGTGGCGTTCTCCCGGGCAAGCACGGGACCAGGGAGGCTGAAGACCCCGCGTGGGCAGGTGGAGAGGAGAGCTGGTGTAGTCGGAGGTCAGGTCGGCTGGAGACGGCGCCGACTGTAGAACAATGCTCGTGCACCTGCTGTAAGCGTGGGGATAATCTACCAGGAGGGATGCTAAAGCCTTGTGACATACAAATGACGGTCTGTTCTCGGACACCACCTACATCTGCTTTTTGGTATCAAGGTTCACTAAAAAATCTATAAATACAGGCAGTCTTGTGGTGCCAGGGATATCCATGTGCTATGTAGGCTTATGAGAGCGACACCATTTGTCACGTAGATTACATCTCGTGCTGGCGGTATTAGCGGGTCCTGACGTCCGCCTTGCGACACATTCAAAACAGCCTCGGTGGCGCCCTGTGCAGGCCGTGTAAGCTGTACCTATTTTGCCGCTAGGTTGTAGAATTGAATTTGCAGTCATCACAGTGTTCCTTCAATGTCTGGAACTCTGTCTATAGGTGTTTGGGATCCTGGAATGATTTTCCGATCTATGACAGCACGTTGCCGCTCATATCGACCGCTTAGTACACCGGGTGTGAAAATGCCGCAAGCACGCACAGCCAGACCTGAAATTCTTCGGCGACATCGTAGACTTTAAAATCTCCGCAGACAATAGCATACAGCTTGCTGGGTCGTCCTCGGCCGTTAGACATCTGTTAGCTGTCAAACGGGCTGCGCGCATGCGATAAGCCGGACGGTGGGATCATGAACGGTGTATGCTTGTATACGGGATGGGCTGAAGCTGCTCGCAGCCGATGTTTGCGCGGTAACGCGGTCATATGGATGGGTTTAATTTGCTCCGCATGGGTTTTCAACTGAAAGATGTTACTTTTCCGTGAGACAGATTGGATGTTTGCGATCTTCGCAGCGTTTCAGCGGGCAGTACCGCCAGCCTTATTTTCGTGAATAGTTACAGTGGCAATCTGAAAAATGTTGGAAACAAAAAAAGCATGCAAAATGTCATTCTGGTGATACTGTAACCCGAATTCGTCCACCTATCGTCCATTTATAGACGAAACGGACGGGTTTGAAGGCAATACGTCTTTCTGACAAGGTGATCGTTGAGGCGCGGATATGGTAAAAGACTGTACCAATTCTTCCCTTTGTCGTTGTCCCCCCCCCGCGCACCTCCCCGCCGGCTCATATTGTCTGCAAGTCCACCGTGGGGGCATGGACGGTCAGTAAGGAGCAGTGAGAGGTAAGCCCCGACGTCATTAGATCCAAAGACACCTGATGTTTTCTTTTGACCAGTAATACTCATGGTGATGGCGGTTAGATGGGTTTGACGTTGAAATCCAGTTAATAGCATGCTTGATTGTGGAGATAATGAAGCGACTAGGAAAATCATCAGCGAGACCGCAGCCTAGCGAGCTCTGTTCAAACAGGGCAGAGATTTTCAGGTTGCGTCGCCCTAATAAGTCCCGGCGATTGGTTTTTTTCATCAGCACTTTGTATCTAATAACTGCTGATATTTGCATGTAATGTACCGCACTGCATTATGTTTTGTACTGCAACGCATAACCCGTCTTGTACTGCACAGCACTGGTAGAAAGCCAGCCTGAATTGTGAGGGTCCAGCGTAGCAGCGACGTCAAACCAATACTGTCAAATGCCGTTTGACGGAGGAGACAAGAGGAATCGTTTTGTCAACTGTCTGAGTCGGTTCAGTCTCGATCGCGCGCTGGAGTGCGAACTATGAGCTGTAAGGCTGTTCTTCGCTGGGGGATTTTTAATAATTGATCACAGGTGTCGTGTAGACAGAGAAGACGCAATCGTGGGACCAACTCCTTGGTTTAGACAAATATATGTCATAGAAATCTATCGATGATGTCTCAACAATTAGGAGCATGTGTGATCAAGAGGAGCAGTCATTGCATGAAGAAATCCCCACATCGTGTGTTCGAAAAACACATGGCAGCTTCTCTTAACCTGAAGACAAATATAATTTGTACTTAGATATCTCTCTTTGATGCGATTATATAGGGGATGTCACCAGCAAACGATTCAACGTTTTGCCCGAACTGAATACCAAATACAATGAATTAGCATTATTTCAGGATTGCCCATTCGTCCTATGAATAATCCTTCCGTTTCTTCTGGCTGCTCTATGTTCATGACCATTCAAGACCAAGGGAAAGAGGCATAAGGCATGAGGCAGAGGGTAAAGCTGCTAATTCGTACCTAGTTATTTAAATATGGATGATAACAAATTGGTAAAAACTCTGTTATGTTAACTCTGAACTTAGAACTCTCTTAAGAACCCTGTGTTGCCTTGGCCATTTTGCCTCAGCCAAACAATTTTCACTTTTTGCTGTGTTGCCTGATACAAACAATGTAACGCACTAAAGCACTCGCGCGGAAGCATTCTCCATAGTCCTATGGTGACGTGGGCAGCAGCCTATCAACGCGTCGTTACGATGCCTTCAAATTCCTCCCCAAACAATCTCAGGGACCGGACGATGTGCTCTAAAGTAAGAGATATAAAGATGCAGTTCGTCATTTCCTAATCGGAAGGCAGCGCTCAAGAGCGCAAAAGAATTTCACATTACAATTGTCCAGTAACATGATCGTGCACCATCGTAGCAATAAACCTTCAAACAATTGCGTTTTGATTGCCGATGTTACCTTTAATCCAATATCCGATTCTACCACAAACTACATAGGTTTCCGGATTCCGGCCTTGGCCAGTTAGTTCGAAATGATTCTTTTGACAATCGTGAGGAAGATGCGGAGCTTGTAAACTTGTGGTTGGTGGTACAAGCCAGCCGTCGCTTTACAGGTCTTAAGTCAACTGTGTCAGCTTTGATTCGGTGATACTCTATACAAAAGAGAAGAGCTGAAAGTCTGTCTCGCTTATATCGAGCGTGTGTAGCCTCTCGTTAAGCACGCCATTCAACAAATGCAGCAATTATCTACCTGCGTTCTCTAAAACTTACGACGCCTCTCGAGAAAGCATTTTTTCTCCCCGAATTGCCTTGTCATACGGACATGTACTTATTGCCGCTTATTGCAAACGTCAGCCATTAAAAGCAGTTTTAGACTACCCCCTGTTGTTTTCTAATCCGAGTTAGCGCCGCAAAACGGATCTTCCCGCCGCTAGCCCGCCGTCCGCTAGTCCTCTCGCTGTCGGTTCACCGTCCGCTGGTCCTCCACCACCGGTCCTCCCGCCGATGGTCCTCCCCGCCGTTGGTCTAACCACCGCCGGTCCACCTTAAGCCTGACGGGGCGGAGGGGGTCGGCGACCGTTCAACAAATCACGGTTGCGTTCAACGTATCAAGTTAATTCATTTAACGCGGGTACCACAGGCAAGACATCGGTTATAAGGACTGCTATAGAGGCATAACGGAATGATCTCATCAAAAAGACTGTCAATAACCTCACATCATTAATCCTCGCCATGACAGGTTCGTCCGGTCTGGCCCTCCCCCCCTCCCCATCCCTACCTCTGCAACGAAGAACTGTAGAGAACACCTCTCCAGTATGCCGTGTAATCGCCCCCAAATCTTTTAGAGGTCAATGGCTGTCCATTGCATGTGTTTCCGCACGCAAAAAAGTTGCTCTAACAATTCTGGTTTCGGAGCAACAGCGGTTTCCATTACACTGCACGGCGATCTACGGCCTGCGCGGGCGGCGAGCGGCAACCAACAATGCGGCAAAACGTCCGCGGCAAGCCGACAGTTGTTACATTAAAGGAGCCGTTCATATCATAAATCAGTGATCAAATCACCTAAACCACACACTGCTGTACTCATCATTACACAACGAGCACGCCTGTGTACTTTTTCTGTGTCAGGACATGGTCTCGTATCTACTAGGATCCCGGGCTGAGAAATTGGAAGTTGGTGAAAATGTAACCTTTGGCCCGGCATATTCGGGTAAATCATCGACCCAGCAGCCTACAACTTAATACCACTCGTAATATTCACTGAGACCAAGCCACTAATGTGTTCAGCTAGTCTTATATAGCTCTATCAGTATTAGTTCTAAAATGGAGGGGCATGGGTCGTTTCACCCCCAATTTAACAGTTTGCGTTATGAAAAACGGCGAAACAGGGGGACGGTTATGTCATGGCAGCCTAACGAAGGGATACGTATCCATGTGATGCACCGACACGTGTCATAACGCATGATCATTTATAGGAAATCTCAAAGATACTCCGGCTTTAGCCCACCAAAAATGGTGTCACTGCTTTCCTGTCAACTGGCAAAATACTCATTTCTGATATTGCTGGTTCTCAATTACCTCAGCGTGGATGCACTGTTGCTGATGGCTATCTGACAGGCTGCTAACATGACGCCGACGCTCAGACCCACCCCTCACTCCCCCACCCCTCCTCTAGCGCTACCTGTTGGGACAGTGCTCACGTGTGAAGCCAACCCCTTCCGGTGCTCACAATCTAACCTCTCCTCGTCTATCGGCTATCAGCGACTATCGGCTACCGTCTTTGAACGTCATACGGCACCAAGTTAGGTTAGCCTGACATCTTAAATCAGCGGGCCTCCTGTACGGGCAGGGCCGGTAATCCTCGCCGACGCTGCTGAGCTGGAGCATCGGGAACATCTGACCAGTCCGGGCCGGTCGGGTTGGGCCAAGTTGAGTTGTTTCCCCAGTTGGAAGGTAGCAACGTATTACCTAGTTCACAATGTGGCGTGTTGTCCATGCTTGTTTGCAGCGTATGGCACAGCGCATATAATTTTAACGTGTCAACCTTTTTTACTGCGTATATCGCTCGAAATGAGACTTCCAATGGCTGGCTCGGGATGCACAGTTACATTGCCTCGCACTTGAAATACAGCCACCTCTGCGCTTCCTGGCATCAACAACTGAATGTGGAAAAAGATAAAGCACAGCCGTCAGTTGCATCGTATGAATCGTAATCACGAGTCGTGTTTGTCTGTGCTGGTGTAATTTTTAATTTGTTTAGTTGTTTATTTAGGACATCAGCACTCCACACGCAAAAGCACCATCCCCGGAAGCAGTCCAGCTTTGAAAATAATGTTTGATGTAAGGTATTGTTGCTATCGTAATGTATCACATGTCTTGGGATACGTAATACGACACGTGAATGTAATGATACGATGAGGATACGATACGTGAATGTAATGATACGATGAGGATGCGATACGTGAATGTAATGATACGATGAGGATACGATGCGTAAACGTAATGTGTTGGGATACGTAAAAGTTATTTACAGCCGTTGTGAAACGAGGAAGGCCGCTGTGCCTGTCTTTTTAAGTACACGGGATTCCAAAAGTGAGAACAGCATAAACGTGTTATGGTGACACTGATTTTTACAAAACTGTTGTATTGCCGATGGTGAGGATGTGACCTTCATCCATCGTATAGTCAGCTAACTGTAATAGTTGCTTCAGCGGCCCAAGGCCAGCAATACTGTTCACAGTCATACATGTCTTTAGTAACTGGCCCCCACCGCCATGCAGTTTTTAGGTGAAAAAGCAACAAAATTGTGCAAGGTGTGTGGTAAGATTTTCCAGATGATTACATGCAAGCTGTTTTAGGTGTGCTTTCTAAATGCATTGATATCCTTTGATTTATGGTCGTTGCAAAACAGACTTGAATTTTAGATAATGTAGGCGTCGAAAATTCGGGGGATGTGGAGAAAGAGCCTGCTCATAGGAAAGCCGTCAGCCATCGTCACCTGGCCGTCGTGCCGAGTCCGGTATTCGCGCTCTGTCCGACCTTCGCCCGGGCCCCGATGCAGGAGCTGTCCGCCTTAAGACCAGAAATGGGTCGTGTAACACCATCACCAATCTACCACGCCGCCAATCCAGCGCTTCCATTCGACCAGCACACCTGCGCCTTCAAGTGTGAGGCTGTATTCGGGAGTATGCGAGCGAACGGGTGATGTATGAGAGGGGGCGGCGGACGGCAGCGGACGGCCCCCTCAGCCGACCGTCGCGCCGGCGGCCGCCGAGCGCGCCACGCGGAACGCCACGGCCTCCGGCGGGATCTTGGCCACCTTGCGCAGCTTGCGCGTCTGCGTGGCCGAGCACGCCATCTCGGTCCAGCTGACGGGCACCATCGGATGGCCAGCCTCGCTGTACGCCAGCGCCACGCCCAGTTCGTTCTCGGCCGTCGACAGCACGTAGGAGAGCGCGTCTCCCAGCGACACCACCTTGGCCAGGATCACGTCCCCTGCCGGAGACGGCGGCGACGCGTCAGGCGGCCGGTGGCGGCGGGCCGCCCCCGTATGTTGTTCTTTCTTTCCTAAACTTGTTTAGGCTTATATAAAAATCAGCGACCTTAATAATCTGTTTATCTTCTGATAATCAATTTTTCCTTTAGGGCCTTGAGACTTTAAAAGCTGAAAACGTCATGATTTTGAATGTCTTTGTCAACACCACTTGTTCAGGACTAAGTTTTGTTAGACCTAACTTTGGACTGGCGCTGCACAGATGTTGGTAATTCGCCGTGTAAACGCGCTACAAATATTCAACTTATCACAATGATAAGAGATTTAGTGGGTCGTGGGCTAGATGCACCTTTAAATTTTGTCTTTTGTTAAATTAAAGTACATGCAGCTAGCAGACCGGTATAACTTAAGAAACCCCGTCTTTTCCACAGGTCGCCAGAGACGAGCACGGTTTGCTGGAGACTGCCTTTGGAGTCTACGAGGTGGACGAAGAGGTCATCTTCCTGTCGCAGGTGGTGTGACATTACTCTACGAGTGAAAACGATGTCGCCACCACCTCGCCGAAGCGGCACTGTGTGGCGAAGGAAGAGCCCGGCGTTTCCCGTGCGGCCGAGGCGGCCATCGCCGAAGAGGACGTGCCTTACGCTCAGCGGCCGCTCAGGGGCAAATGGTGAGTACACGTGGTGAAGTGCACCGCCTTTGTATTCGTTATGTGACTCGGGCCGTTACGTGGCATATAACGCGGTAAGGGTAGGAAGTCAGCGTGTTTATGCATCATTGTAACACATCTGAGGACATGTTCTTACAAACTACCTAATGTTCAAACCATCACAAAACACGCAGGAAGTTTGACTGTCGTGTTTGGACGAAAATGATGAGTGAAACTGACGGTTACCAACATCCATGGTCATAAGTTAATATTGCGTTTTCGCGCCAAATTTCATGCTACACCACGGTATCTGTTAATATCCCTTCATCTCCACACATTGCATAGGACATGCGGCGTAAAAAGTATGCGAATGAGACGGTAAAAACAGGACTGCTTCTGCCCCCAGGATCCTGCCAGAGCACAGATTTTTTTACGAAAAGGTACTAAACATTAGTCGCCACCGTGCTGACCGAGGTCTTACCCTGGAAGGCCGACCGCCGACATCGACACGCTGAAGAAGCCGCGCACCACCTGGCGTCGCAGGCGAGCTTTGTGCCGTCTAGCACCGGTGTGCCGCGCCGTACCAGCTTTCGAGGCCTTCGCCGAGCAGGTGAGCGCCCTCTCCCAAGGCACGCTGATGGCTGCGGACGCCGGGTGGAGGGCGGGTGTCATGGCGCCCTGGTGCCACCGGTGGTGTGCGACTGTTGCCTCTGTTTTGCTTTTGTCTGGAGACGCCGATCATTATTGACAGTCGGCTGCACTCGGGATGCCCACTAACCACACCATGTAAGTTGGCCATGTGCTTAACTGATTAGGATTGGCAAGATCAGTTGCTCAGTATTTTCGCGGTGCCGGCCTTACCCCCGCCCCCTCTCCCACCCACCCCGTCGTCCCACGAAGCCGGAGGGGGAAATTTCCCTTTTGTCGTGCTACACTTGTAGGTCTCATAACCTCGCCTGACCTCATGCGGCACCCCTCCACAGCCGGTGGTCGTGGAGGCGGACGGTCTGACCGTGTGTCAGCGGCTGGAGGCGGCCGTCAACCGACACCAGCTCGTCCGGTCCGGCGGCAGCAACTACGAACGACGACGACGAACGCCGACGTGGTGGGCATGGTGGCGGTGCGGCGCGCGTGCCGGCGCCACGGCCATGTCACGCGCGTGTTAGACATGTTGCTAGTCGACCGACCGGACACGCCGCTCGGCTTCTCGAAGCCGTCGCTGACCATGTGGCGGCTGCTGTTGCACTACCTGACGGCGCGTCCGACGCTGCGGCCGCGCGTCAGGGTCGTCGAATGGGCCGGCCACGAGGGTTTCCGCACCAACGTCTGGGGGGAGTTACAGCGCCACAGTCGACACGACTCCGAGTCGTCGTCGTCGCCGTCGTCAGCGGTGTCGTCATCCGACGACGAGTAGCGAGCGCCGGCAGAGTGCTGGAGATCTGAGGTAGTGCGCGGGGCCGACCTGTTGTTCGGTCTTTCCGGTGAGATCTGCCCTTAATTCGTCTACAGCAATCGTCACTTAGCGATGTAGAGATATGACGTCACACGTATGCCAATCGCTGGATTAGTTCACGGCGTGACTGCTCGGCGGTGTGGCCCAGCCCACCACCCCAAGCTGCCCATGTCATCGCCACTGTGTGTCCATTGGTGGAGTTATCTTCCCCGCTGTATTCCGGGGACATGATCGTGACCTTTCGGATCGCTCATGTATGCGTGTGTTTATGTCCGGCATCGATCGGGCCGCCGAGGTGACGGCCCGCCGCCTCCCGCGGCACTTGTCCTCGGTCGCGTGGAGCCCCTCTGATTGTATTTCTCCATCCTTGCTGCGGTCGTACCTGTGGCTGTGTTGCTGAAGGGCGTCTCTTTACCGTTGTACCGTGCAGGCCCCGTTTCCTGTAAACGCTCATCTGGCTCGCAGAAGCCGCCGCTACCAGCAGCAGCGGTGTTGATGCAGGCAAGGGAAGGTCACGCTCGTTTTGGACTCGGTCTCGGAGCTGTGCGGATGAGCGGATGGTTCGCTTAGAGTGCAGTATCTGGTCTGTGCGAACTCGGGAACAACCATCAACACTGCCTCTGCCCTGTGTATATATGGTTATTAGCCAAGTGTTTTATCTCTGCAGACGTGATGGTACATGTACGTTGCGAGTCATGCTGGGTTGTGTGGTGGAAGAGGTGGATGTGTTCTCACGGGTGTCAATGATATCGTCTCAGTATCAGTACAATACATCATCGCATCTTTAGTTCCTCTTTTTGGGGTATGAGCAAGGAGCGCCTGGTGTGAGCACGGCAGCCTACCATCCGGTGAACGAGCCAGTCGTATCCGCTGCTGTCGGGTACCTTATGGCCGGCCTGGCTCACTCTTCCAACTCGCACGGGTCACCCACGCAGCTTGTCCGGAGGTCCATGTTACCAGCATCTCCTACCGGTCTGCCTGGTGGTGCTCTCCCGGACAAGCACGGGACCAGGCTGGCGGACGACCCCCGCGACGGCAGGTGGAGAAGAGAGCTGGCGGGGTCGGAGGTCAAATTCGTTGCGGGCGGCGCCAACGTGCTCGGCGGCATCCGGCTGGCCAGTTCCAGGCTCTGTCTGGCTGAACGACGGTTGTCAGTGTCCGCTTAGCTGTGGAACGATGCTCGTGCACGTGCTGCAGTTGCTTGAAGCTGACCCTTTCGCAGTAAATCAGCCAATTGGTTCCCAGATGGCTCCTGATTTTAGTTGCATTGTTAATGATACTCGGGTATTTGACAACCGTGAGTTGCATCCACATCATCGCTGGGAAGAACGCCTTTGAGTGCCTCATGGTTTCTTTTGCATTTGATTCGATTGACATGGCTTTTTAATTGGAACACGTTACTTTATAGTGAGACACAAGGATTTTTGCGATCTTTGCAGTAGGCGTACAATACCGGAAGACTTATCGCTGAGGGTCGTGAATGGTTACAGTGACGAAAAATTGTGTCACTGTAACTTTGGCATAAAGTAACTGAAAGACTTTCAAACTGCATACATTATGCAACATATTATGTTGGTGATACTACAACCTGAATTCGTCCACCTGTTGACCTTCTGACTTTGTCAAGGAGCCCAAAAAGTGTCCCAGCGTTTTGCTCTTGAACTTATAGACATACAAATAAAAGAAACATGCTCAGACTTTGCCACACGCCATTAAGAATGTCATGATGGCATCCGTCTGGGTTTTGCAGCTTCCACTGAGGCCGGCTAAATGTGGGACAAAATGAGACCGAACAGACAGGTCTGAAGAAAATGTGTCCTTCTGACAAGATGACCATTGAGATACCGATGCGGTATAAACACGTCATCAGTCCTCTGGCTGGTTAATGGGTGTGATCGTTAGGATGCAGTTGAAAGCATATTTGGTTGCGGAGATGATGGAACGATTGGTAGCATCATTAGCGGACCACGGCAACATAACGGGTCTGTCTAAACAGGGCGGAGATTTTCAGATTTGGGCGTCCCACCCTAGCAGACGGATCCTTCTTTGAATAACATTTTGTAGCTACTTCCTGCTGATCTGTGCCTGTAATCTACTGCACCGCATAACATGTCTCTTACTGCATAGCACCTGGTCGAAAGCGGGCCTAGATTTCGGAGGTCACCCGTCGCAGCGACACAAAACCAATGCCATTGGACGCAGAAGACAAAAGGGAATCGTACTGACAGCTGTTAGGGTCTTTACCGTATTGTTCACGCAATTGAGCATATACCGTTGCGCCGTGTAGATATTTTTTTGGTGCGAACTAATTTCTCATAATTGGCCAGAAATTTTGAGTGGACAAAGGAGATCAAACAGTGAAGCCAACTTCTTGGTTTGAAAACAAACATATGTCCTGTGCGTCTATAAACAAACTCTCAACACTGGAGCACAGGTGACAAGAATAAATCATTACACTAAGCACGGGTCATATCATGTTGTTGAGAAGCATATGTCTGTGACTCTTGCTCTGGAGAAAGGTGCAAATTACGCACAAATACCCCCTCCTTGGTGTCAATATCAAGGGGATGTGGCCGTGGCTCGTAAGGGATTTGATGTTAAGCCCGCACTGAATACTCTATACAGGAGAGTTCAGTATTAGTTCAGTATTGTTCATTCGCTGCTTGAGCAATCATTTTGTTCATTTTGGCCCGCTGTATGGTCCATAGACATTCGAGGCAACGGGAATGAGGTTTTGCGCAATTGCTAATGCTTACCGAGATGTTCAAAATATGGCGACGGCAGTAAGATAATAAAGCTGGCAAATGTGAATGTTTTTTGTCGAAACCCTTTTGGCCTCCGCCCCACACCATTTTACCTCAGTTGTTGGATGGGTTGTTAAGTCCCCATGACAACGATGCGTTCAAAAGTTCCTATGCTCGCGTTATATGTTTAACATATCGATGGAAAAAAACTCGCAAGGATGTCATATCGTGAGAAGGACGTCCGCAAACCAACAGCATTAACTCACGCCCTGACACGAGGTTTGATGGGTCCCCCCCTCCCCACCCCCCCCCGCCCACCTAGGACTTTTCAAGAACCTTTCGGTGTATACCATGCGATCGCAATGAAAAGTTTTTAGCTATCAATGGTAGATCTATTGCGCTTGTTTTGACACCGAAAACGTGTCACTAGCTCTTCTGGTTTCGGAAGCAGCGGGGGTTTCGATTAACACTGTCACGGCGATCTGCGGCCTGCACTGGCGGATGGCGGCAACCAACCATGCCGCGGAAGGCCGCGCAGTGGGCGAAACTTGTTACTAGAAACGGAGTCATACATGTCATAAACACATGATCAAAACACCTCAAACCATACACAGTTGTACTCATTATTACCCAAGGAGCACGATTGTTTAGACTTTATAGAGCTGAAAGGTATTGTCTCGTAGGTATGAGGATATAAAGCTGAGCTGTTTGATTTTCTGGAAAACTTGACCTTTGGCTGGGAAAGTTAGGGTGACTTATTGACGTAACGATACAACACTTATCACCACCGGCGAGAGCACGTTGAGACCAACCCACTGGTTCTTTTCGCTGGTTCTGTAATGCTCGATCTTCCTTAGTCTGGAAATGGCTGGTCGGGGGTACGCATCGACCACCATCTTAAAAATTCGTGTCATTAGAGCGTCGAATCAGCGCGAGGATGATGTCATTGTTGGCTACCAACTGCTGGTTCTCCATCCCATGCATCTGAAGCCTGCGATATTTTATGACCATTTATAAGACATATCAAAATGTTCCGGCATCAGGACACCAGACAAAACCGGCGCTGTTTTCCCACCAACTTGCGAGGCCTTCATGCCTGGTAATTGCCGGTTCTCAGTTCCCCAGGGTGGATGCGATGCATCTGACCGGTAATCTGACAGGCTGCTAACGTGACACTTCCTCCCCCACTTCCCCCACCCTTCCGCGCTACCTGTTGGGACGGTACACACGTGCAGAGCCAGTTGCTTACGGGGCTCTTATCTACCCTCTCGCTGGCTATCGGCTATCGGCTACCAGTTTTGAATAAGATATATTTTATAGTCAAAATATATCTTATAGTATAAGATATATTTTAGTTAAGATATATAAGATATATTTGAATAAGTCAACTTACCCTCGCAAGGCTAGGGTAAGTTGACGGTTCAAATCGGTGGGCCTATCAGGACAGACAGGGCAGGGAATTCTCACCGACGCTAACAAGCCGAAACATCGGGAAGATCTGACCAGGCTGGGCCGGTCGCCTTGGGCCAAGTTAAGCTGTTTCTCCAGCTGGAATGTGGCAACGTATTACCAACTTTACAATGTGGCGTGCTGTGGCTTATTTGTGCAATATGGTATAGCCCATGTGGTTTCAACCCGTCGTGTTTTTACGACCACGTATAACGCCCTGAATGAGATTTGCAATGATGTTATAGTCACGCACAACCACCGCAGAACCATCGCAATTGGAATTACATAGAGGACAAGCTTGATGCTTTCTGGCTTTGCTCCCCGTCCATGGAATTGGGCGTGTTTGAGCGTGCTGCTCGGC
>NW_023597054.1:58657161-58789673 GCF_011947565.3 Pollicipes pollicipes | reverse complement strand
TGGGCGGTTCCATTTCTGTTCTGTGTCTGAGACGACGATGCGGCTTCTCGCTGCTCGACGTAGCCTCTTCGCGGCGTCCTTCGCCGCCGCCACTGACACCGTCGGCCCTGTCCCGCACCGGTGACGCTGAAGCTGGTCGCGCCGCTGTCCGGGACAGACGTGGTCCCGGGCGCCGGTGCCCGGCGGTAACGCTGAAGCTGGCCGCGCCGCTGTCCGGGACAGACGTGGTCCCAGGGCGCCGGTGCCCGGCGGTAACGCTGAAGCTGGCCGCGCCGCTGTCCGGGACAGACGTGGTCCCAGGGGCGCCGGTGCCCGGCGGTAACGCTGAAGCTGGTCCGCGCCGCTGTCCGGGACAGACGTGGTCCCGGGCGCCGGTGCCCGGCGGTAACGCTGAAGCTGGTCGCGCCGCCGCTGTCCGGGACAGACGTGGTCCCAGGGCGCCGGTACCGGCGGTAACGCTGAAGTTGGCCGCGCCGCTGTCCGGGACAGACGTGGTCCCGGGGCGCCGGTGCCCGGCGGCCGGCGGAGAGTGCGCTGCGGGCGGTGACACAGCGGTGACATGCTGATCCAGCGTCGGCCGGCGCCGGCTGCACTTCAGGTCTCACTTCCAGGTGATTTGGTCCTTCTAGCTTTCCGATGTCTCCCTTCACGACATCGCTGAAGTCATCCTCCACTTTCAAGTTGTTGACCTGCACGAAGTTGTCCGTTTGAACATTGATCAAGTTCATCTGCTGGCTCGCTCTCAGGCCAAGCAGTGGGGTCAGGTTTCCTTCATACACTAGGAACTCGACAGAGTACAGTCGTCCGTTCCCGGTTTTTTTTCATAACCCTCCTGCACACACCTTCCGGCTTGAAGTCGCCTTGTCCCCATGTGCGGAGCATCTTGTTGGTGGGTAGGGTGGATGTGGCGCACTTCGTGGGCAGCAGGTTGATGCGGGATCCTGTGTCAATCTGGAACTACTTCTTCTCCATCAACCATCATGAGACACTTCACGTCTTTCCCCCTGGCCTTCCTTTCCACCTTCATCATGTTGACCCATTCAGGCTCTTCAACAAGGGGGTCTCTATCTTGTCCATGATTTCTTTCACTGTTCTGTCTCCTCCCGTTGAGTCAAACTGGAGCCCATTGTAGGCTTTGATGGCATCATCTGCCAACAGGTTCAGCTGGAGTGCTGCCTGCACCTCTCTGCCTAGGCTGTCGACCTGAGAGGATAGTATACGAGGACCATGTCTGCTTGAAAATCTTCCAATTTTCTACCGTATTGCCTGCCAGTGAGAATGGCTGAGGAGGGCGAATGCCTAGAATAGCTACAGGTCTTCGGTTTTCAGTTTCATCGGAAGTTGACATTTTTCAGTCCAGTTCAAAGCTGTGCCACGTTTGCCTCAAAATCTTGGGACGGTCGCACTCGCCGTTCCCGTAGGCATCGTCAGCGATTGCTGGCGACTTCTCGCTTGACACCCCCGATATCTGATCAGGCCCAATACGCGCTCGGGTGCCTGATGCCCTGCAGGGGCGTTTACTGTCCGCCGGCGCGGTATCCTCCCGCCCGGCGACCCGTTTCCGCCCGGCTGCGTCCCACGCGCCCTCCTGCGAAAGGCAGAGGAGTGTTTCCAGCCGGGGCGTACACGACCGCCTGAACAGTGTTCAGACGGTCGGCCTTCAAAACTTCGACTTGCCTCACAAGGAAGCGATTAAGTTTTAAAAGGACGGAAGCCTGATGGGCGCCGTAAACCATTATCAGCATAGCCCCCGAGCGAAGGGGTTTGGCCCCACCATCTCGCCAACGTAGTGTTCCAGCTCGCGGCGGATTGCGAATGGGTTTAGTGTGTCAAAATTTTTGGTGTCTATTTTTTTATTAAAACAAACGATGGCCCGTCCGGCGGCTCAAGCGACGGGGGGGGGGGGGTTGCGGGCTCCACGGCGAGGGGTGGGTCCCAGATCGCGGCGCGATGGGGGGGGGGAGGGAGACTCTGGCGGCATGTTGGATGTTTTTTGTGCTTGGTGCTGTGTCTGCGTGTTTCTTACAAGTGAGTGCTGAAGGCGATCAAGTGCGGCTTAAGGCTGATAAAGCGTAGACTTCAGGCCTGGTAGTGTCGCTGAAGGCTGTGTGAGTACCTCACGGATTTGGTGAGACGGAGACACGAAACGGAAAAAAAACATCGGGCGATATGAACCACAGATCACTCAACCTTTCACAAGAACAAGAACTCTCTACCTTTTACAAGGACACCGTCCACAGAAATTAAACTAACCCGACGTCGAAGACAACGAGGAAAATATAACGTAACCCCGTGTGAGACGCTTCGTCGTGTCCAGGCGGGAGTCGCGCTGGCAAGTGTGATCTTGCCGGCACACTGGAACTGTTGCGCAGGCGCGTGGCAACACTTCTGGCTTCTGGCATCGCACCGCGATCATCGCGTTCAAAGGATTCTGATGATTCCTCGTCAAGCTCCAAATATTCACAATGCCACATTTTACCCGCGGAAACGAGAAACGCCACGCAGACACCATAAGGTGCAGGTTGCGTTAAGTTTCCTGCCGCCACCGTCCGTACCATCTGAGCACGAAGTGTGAGCAACTAAGTGTGATCTGAAGGTCCACTATGCAACGCGGTTTGTCTGTGGCCATGCCTTCATACCAGCGTGTTTCCAATGTATGTTTTTTTTCGTCGCAGCGCCATAGAAGTATGCTGGAACTGTCGTCCCTCAGGATAATGAAACATGTGGGACCAGTTCACGCGCACTACTTTCCAATGCTGTTTCGCCTTTGCTCGTCGCAACTTCTTTTTCGATTTTCTCAAAAGTATCTCCTTTTCTCTCACGAACGCGGGACATGTGCGGTCAAACACAGTGTGTGGTGTGGTCCTTACCACAGTTGACGCAACAAGGTTGGTTAGCGGTACAGTTGTCACTCAGGTGGGTCGTGGACGAACACTTGCTGCACATGGCTTGTTGCGACAATGGGGTTTCGTATGGCCGAACCGTTGACATTGGAAACAACGCATTGGGTTGCGAACAAAAGGATGGACTTTCACGCGGGCATAGCCCACACGGATATCTGATGGTAAATCTGGACGATTGAAAGTGAGAATGATGTTGTTCGTAGCATTAAGTTCTCCTCCTCTCCTGACCAGGGTTCTACGCGCGGCGGTTGCGCCGAACTTCGAAAGCTCCTCGACGATTTCGCTCTCACTTACATCACGAAGGTCAAAACAATTTACGACGCCTCTAGATGAGTTTTTTTTGTGTTGTGTGGCGTTACTGTCAAAGCGCGGTTTTCTGGTGTTTCCCATTCTCATCACGAATGCTATAAATGAACTCCTTTGCTTCCATTGCACCTTAGCCTCCAGATACTGGCGAACTCTACCTCGATGTTGCCATCCCTCAGCTTGTCACATTCGTGATGTCTCCAAACTTGTCACAGCCGTTGCGTCGTTGGACGGCGACAGGGTGGAAAGATTTACATCTCTGCTGGGGAAAATCAGAATCCGAGGGCAAGGGGGGACCGAATCCTCCTCGCACCCGGGCCTCAGCGTTGCCCGACCTCCTTTCGGGGGCCGGGTGTTTGTTGTGTTTCGAGAAGCCATGCAATTTTTGTCAAGCATTCGGCACCGGGGCTCCCCACCCACCACGGAGCCCAGCTGGGGGACGGCCCAACACTCCCTCGGGAGGTGGTCACCGCCAGGGCTACCCCGATGCTATACGGGGCGACGACGCCTCCCACACGCCAGGTGTAACCGGGGAGACCCCTCCCCGTCCTGACCGCGGTTCAGCGCCGCCGCCCCTTGACCCCTTAAGCCGCTGCGCGCGGCCAGGCGCCCCAAGCGGAGACCCGCAAGGAGCACCAACCGCAACGCGAGCGACAGCCGCTAGACCCGTGTGGGGCCCCACGGGCCCCCCACGCCCCCGGATATTCTGGCCAAGGTGGGGTGTTGGGACGCTCCGTGACTGACCCGCACGACGCGCCCCTCAGCCACCAGGATCCGATCAACCCGGGGACGCGGGCGAGGGGCACGGCGACCCCGATAAACGAGGATTAGGGTGACGAGTGGGCAGGATGCAAGAAAGCGGATAATGGGGAGGGAGCGGGCGGGACAAAGAGCGGGAGCTCACGTACCGGCAGGGTCGCTACGCCCTGAGGGGAACAGCTTGCGCAGTCCACCCGTTACCGGAGCTGGGATCCGAGGGGGCGCTAGTCCCCTACACCGACCGAAGCCGGCCCCTGCGAGGTGCGCTAGTTCCACCCAGGGCCATTGAACAGAGTTCCACCCACGACTGCGTCCATTTGCATATGCTTGCCATTTCTTCCAGACATTGCCGATCCTGGTCTTCATCGTTGCGAGATTGCACCCTTTTCACCATGATGGTATGAGGTTTCTGCCAGGACGCCCATAGCGTCATTAAAAGCGTCATCTGATCTTTTGCTTCTCAATTGACCCCTTTGTGAACGTGATGACCGGTCCGTTGGTCCAGTGGCCAGCGCGGAGCACTCGTGGGCGAAGCCGTAGTCGGCGCAGCAAAACCCGACATTGTCGTTGCATTTGTGTTTCGCCAGCGGACGGCTTACGCAGTACGCGGCGGTCCGTTCTCGGCCATGTCAGATGCTCCCATTGGTACCGCGGTCGGAGCTCACCACAACATATAATCAACAACTGTATGCTCCCTGACCAGTTTGCTTGCGGGTTCTCGTGCTGAGGTGCATGACCGATTTATTTATGCTGAGGCACTCTAGGCGTTTGCTGCCCTGCTGCCCAGCCCCGGATCGGCTCGGCGATGAGGGCGTCCACATCTGTTATCTCAGGTGTACTTGCTTGCTGTGCGCTGTATGGCTTGCTGTTGTCCGTGTGACTCTCACGCACTGTCACTGCAAGGAAAACAACTGATGCCCGTGCACGATCCCCCCTCATACAACGGCTGACGCTGCCTGCCTGCTCCGTCAAAAACAGTGTTAAAATCCCCGCCAGTTATCATCAGGATTCCTTCCTCAAATCGTTCTCCGTAGAAGTGGTGCCCCTTAGTTGTCATCGTCCATCTGCACCGCGGCGTGTGTAATCTGATGCATTTTTCGCGTAATTTGATAGACGAACGACGCCGGCCGTCTCCACAAAGCATCTTCTTGTGCGCGCTTGCGGGCGAACGCCTTGACCCTTCCGGGTCATCATCCCTGTCACATTCGGATGTGATCAAACTCAACTACCTCACGCAAACTCAGCTGCTGTTACCACCGCATGTTGGTGGATGGTGGTTTGGGTCGCGGTATCGATCAGGCACAATATTGGACTCCCATTCAAGCCGGCATCCTCGTACGAGCTCGCGGAGTCTGCGACGAAGAGGGAAAAACCGGCTGCGGGCGAACGTGCCGTGCGCGCGTGTGTACTTCTTCCAGCATGTAACTGTTACCGAGCGGGGTTGTGATTTCTGCAACCCCATTGGCAGCTCTCTTAGAGTTTACAAAATATCTTAAGAATGTCCGCCGCACCAACAGGCAGCGGCGCCTTAAGCTCGGCCCGGCAGAAACTGCCTGCATATTTGTTTGTGAAGACTACATGTACCCTTCGTCTTCGCCTCCGCCACCAGATGTCTGTCTTCTGTCCACAAATTTTGTGATTCTTGCAACCCTTCAATACGTAGCCTGTCACCCTGAATTACCATCACATGGGAAAAGTTGGAAATGGGGAGGCAGATGCTTCAGCGAGGGCGGCTGCATGTGTGCGCAGGCCAAATGCCATTTATGTACCTGCTCGAGATATCAGATCGGTATTCTTTAAGCCTCCTCCCACCGACCGAAGCCGCTGCCGAGAAGTTTCCGCTCTAAAGGTTTCGTTGGGGCCATGCAGGTGAATGCACGCGTTCTTTTTTACGAAACAACAGTTTGATAGATGATATGTGGAAACGGTGGTCTGTTGAATGAGGCGTGGTCTCTTGTCGACGCTTCAAAACGGAAAAGACGTCAATTTTTACTCCTCCTTGGGCTGATAGGTCCCATGCGCATGTTGCAAGCATCGCAAATGTCCTCACCCCCTAAACATACACGTACTAAGCAATTGTATATGCTGGGCCTCCTTATATGAAGGTGCAAACGCTGGAAACCTGTATTGAGGGGCGCAAAATAACCTCGTTGTCCAAGTGCCCTTAAACAAATACCATCAACACCTTCACCATTAAGATAAGTGGCTTCGCACAGCGCAGCTACGCCACGCAGGGTAACCGGCCGACGAGTTGCGCTGTCTCCGATCTGTACTGTAGCGTGACAGAGCCAAGCGCAGTGACACCCAGCGGCTGCAGGTGGTGAGGCGTGTGGGGCGACAGGCTCCGTAAGTTACGGCTCACTGCCGAGCAAGGTCAAGAACATCAGGAGACACGTGACTTGGGAGGTTTTCCGCCAGCTGCCGGGGTTTGGCTTCAGCGCGACCCCAGGGCGGCGCCGACCCGCCCGGTCGCCGGGGCTCGGCACCAGTTTTAGCCGCCAACTGTCTGCGCTGATATCCCACTGCGACCATTGCGTGGATGAACGCCTTACTGGTGTGCCCTTTTACATTGTCTGAAGTAATCGTGTACGGGTAATGATGAATGATGATGGTGCTGATGGACTTTTCTCTTTACTTGGCTTGGAACTTACCTGTGAGGTACCCACGCCGCACAGTGGCGCCGTGATCACCCGTCTAAAAGCTGGGTATGTTTTCAGACGAAGGCGTCTTAGACCAGTCGGCCTGCTCTTCAGCGTCTGAGGCCCTCAGATCGTGCCGGCGGCGGCGGCCGCTCGCGGGGCTCGAAAGCGCAAGCGGCCCCGTACCAACTCCTGCGTCCGAAAGAAGAAAACGTCGGAGCAGCAAGCGGCGGTGAACGAGGCATCCGCTCAGTGGACCGTCTGTATCCGATGGCGTGCTTCGCGTGTGTCATGTGGACCTGTGGAACGCAACCAAGTTCCGTTCAATCGTAGCTGGGGAGGCGAATGCAAGTTAATGAGCCCTTGGATAGTAGCATTCGCTTCTATGCTTTAGATGAGCGCGCCCTCTGAAAGTAAAACATGCGATGGTCATTTGGTAAGCTGGCAATCGCTCGGCTTCACAAACATATCTCAAGCGCATCTTTCCATTATTGGTAGTGTTTGGCCAGATTGGAAATATTGCGGGAAGAATGGAGGCGTGCAATGTTGTTTTGTAATTTTGGTACTGTGTGATTGACGCCTTCTCGGAGATGTGTTGGACGGGCGCTGTGATAACGTAGGTTATGTCACGCTGTAATGTCGGTTAGCGATAAAATCAACTAACTTTGTGTTTGGATGCACCTCGTATTGAATCCGCTCGCTGTTCTGTGACTTCGATGTTTGAATGATCGCATCGGCTTTGGTTTCGTCCCGGGGAAAATATACAAATATAAATTACGTCGAGCAACGAATCAGTACGCCTTAACGTTATAGGCAAAAGAAGAATGAATTGCGCCATTCACAGGGACTGCCCTGTGCAGTTCCTGCAAGCTGGCACAGTTCCCAGACCATCCGACTTACAAAGCGGTGTTTTCGCTGAGCATGCGAAGCCCGTTTCAGCTTCAACGCTCACGACAAGCTTCTCCTTTTCGTATCCGAGTGCGGTCAGTTCTATGTGAGCGGCTTAAACTTGCGATGCGTCGTCAGACTTCTCCCATGGAGATTGCTCTTAGGGAGCTTGCGTCGCCAACAGTGGATTTTTCAGTGTTAGGCATGCAAAAGCAACGCGTGCTTGCAACGGAACTAGAAAAACAGAGCCTTAGAACGCAGTAAAAAAGGGGTCCGTCTAAAAGTCCTGGCCGCTGAAGGTCACCATTCAAGGTCAAACGTTGGTCCAAAGGACGGGGAACTAACTACATGTGACCAAAAAATTACCGCCCGATTTTAAACTTACAGACATCAAAATAATCACCAGAAAAAGAGCTAGCGTCCGTCAAAAAGTCCTGACCTCTGTAGGTCACCCTTCAAGGTCAAACGCGGGTACAAATTACGGGAACTTAATATCAACCAAAAATTCACGGCCGATTTTTAATCTACAGTGATCAGAACATTTACCACAGAAAGAGCTATCGTCCGTCAAAAAGTCCTGACCTCTCAAGGTCACCCTTCAAGGTCCCCGTGAGGCACCACCTTTCCGTGGTGGGGGGATTGCGTGCCCCAGTGATCCTGCGGGCGGTTGGGGAGGCTTGTAAAGCGCCCCTTCCGGCCAAAGGGGAGGGGCCAGACGAAACGTGCCTCCCGCAAGGACTCTGACTCGTTCAGAGTAGGGATTAGCAACCCCTCGGCCCCAGCTTTTCAGTCTAATCTGGGTCTCGCCGTACCCCGTTGGATCCGCAGGTAGCGATGAAGGGATCCTGGTCACTGAGGGGGTTGCCCTGCGGGTCAGTCGGGGCAGTTTACCAACACGTGGCTTTGGCCCGAATTTGTGATCCTGCGGATGCCTTGTGAAGTCTTTACACGAGGAAATCGGCTGGTCAGGCGTCGTGTTTTCGCGGCACTGGCTTGGAGGCAAGCAGGTCATGTGATGGGTGTTGAGGGGGGGGGGGGGGGGGGGGGAGCTGCCGGGTGCAGTGTCTGCCTCCTGACACCATCAAGGGGCCGTACCTCGGTTTGTTACCAGGGTGCCTGGTTAGCACCTGCGAACCGAGGCACTGGCGCCCGCGGACCCGTGCCCGGCGGCTCTCGCAGCAACTCTTAGCACACTGGTCTGCGATAGTGTGCAGGTAACCCTGGCGGCCCCTCTCTTAGAAGTAGACCGTCCCCGTGTTGGGCTCCATGGTGGGCGGGGAATCAGCTCGCGGAATGTAAAACACATACTTATGGACACTGTATCATCAACCAACCCCCCAGACCCCGACCGTCGTCCTGTGCCACTAACCCAGTTTCTGGTCGTAAGATCCGCCAAAGTAGATGACCAAGGAAGAACAGTACGCTCCGACTGAACACATTTCAGTGCCAACAATCATTTTCAAAGATCGGGACATCCAAGGATGTCTTTTCGTATGCGGATGGAGGCATAGAAGTGCATTTAACAGATGAACGCGAGATCCAGCGCATGCTCAAAACGACTACACTCATCTATGAAGTGCGAGGGTAGGGAGAGATTAGGGTGCCCGTATCGATGCACCCTCACCCCTCTAAGAACTACTGCAAGCGTGTGATTACTTGCCGGGACCTTCGCGGTGTGAGTGATGAGGATGTTGCTGAGAGCTTGTGTGAGGAAGGGGTAACGGCGGTGAGACGTATCAAGAGGAGAGAGAGGGGAGAGCTGACCGATACTGATTCGATTTTTCTGACGTTTTGCTCTGCCAGAGTGCCAGATAGGGTCCGCGTGGGATATCAATCGGCCCCTATTAGGGTCTATGTACCCGATCCAGTCCGGTGCTACCGATGTCAGACGTATGGCCACTTCACGGACAAGTGCTGGAAAGAAGTTAGATGCGGAAGGTGCGCAGAAATAGGTCACCAACACTCTGAGTGTAAATCAGAAACCGTGAAATGCGTCAACTGTGGCCAGGGTCATGTGGCGTCATATCACAGCTGTCAGTCCTTGTCAGAGAAAGCTGTACTGAACATCAAAGTGAAGGAAGGAGTCTCGTTTCGGGAGGCCCAGCGCCGACACAACGATGCGACCACCACAAGGACGTACAAAGACGCCCTAACTAATCCGGCAAAAACTTAGCCCAAGTAACACCCGCAGCCAACGAGGTACTGAAACTGAGTGGACTTGATGATTTCGAAGGCATGACTGTAGGCGAGTTTGTGCAGCTGATTCTAAGTACACTTGTATCAACTGGCTCTGCCGCCCCGTCGTACCGGGAGTCGGATCCTCCGAAGAGAATCGACCTGCGGCATTGGCCGCTGCTAGAGAAGCTCAAACTTTGTGGTTGTAACTCCTTGGTGGAGCTGCCAGAGAGCCCGGGGCTGGGTTGCGACCCGGGAACGGGGGATGGACCACGGTCCAGCGAGGCCGTGGACTTCGCCCCCCATCATCGCACCCCAGCCCAGCCCGTGCTGAAGACACGCCCTCCCGGGCTCCTCTCCCCCTCCATCCATACCAGGTACGACGGGATCTGTCGTCGCTGGCACATGGCGCTACGAGAGCTGACCCCCTCTGGCTCCCCAGCTAGTGGCCCTGCCGGGAGCGCCGGTCCTCCCGACTCACGGGAGCCGGATAAGGCTCGGCATCCCCCAGTCGTCGCTCCCTCCCGGAGCCGCCCCTCTGAAACTGTTCTTCGTCCGGGTTTCTCTGGGCATTGGACCTGCAGAGGCGCGCCGCCAGGTCGGCGTCTGCACCGCGGGACGGGCGGGCCGGCTCCCGCTGTCGACCTCCGCCCCACTCACCGGAAGGGTCAATGGATCCGCCTCCCATTCCTCCACTTGGAGACGGGGTTTCGGGTCGGCCTACCCTGCAGTCCCCCGGCGGCAGGTCGTGCAACAAAGCGTGCCCCTCCCTTGGCCGACGTCGCCTACGGAGGGCGGAAGTCCCAAAGCTCGGCCAAGAGTCCGGTTTAGCTCCACTGAAGTAGAGCGTCGCCAGGGAGATTTGTTTAGTGCGAAAACCTACGTGATGTGTTTAAAGCAGATGTAAACTATACCGATGGATCTTAACCGTACACCCCACATGCAAGCGCACTTAGCATGCCACTGACGTTTTTACAATGGAACATGCGTGGCTTGAGGGCCAACATGTCGGACCTACAGACACTTTTATCTAATCGTAACCCGGCCGTGGCATGCTTACAAGAAACAAAGGTATCTGATGGACACTCACCTTAACATCACATGTTACAGCATCTTTCGGAAGGAGGTGAGAACTGACACGATCGCCCATGGTGGGGTGTCGGTTTTAGTTCATCACAGTATACCGTATTCTCCTGTAAGTCTTAACACTGACCTTCAAGCTGTTGCTGTCGTCGTCGACCTTGGGTCGCTGAGGCTGACCGTCTGTTCTATCTACCTCCCTCCTGCAGAGGAAGTACCGGATTCGATATTACAGCCTATCTTCGTTCAGCCTCCATCGCCGTTCTTGTTGCTAGGTAACTTCAACTCCCATGGCCCTTCGCGGGGCTGCAGTCACACAAGCCGCCAGGCCGACATCTTGAGCGTTTGCTGAATACAAGCAATCTTTGTGTTGTTAACACCGGCCGGCGTGCCCATATATCTCTGCCATCCAGCACTACTTCAACGATAGATCTTTCTATCTGCTCCTCTTCCCTTTTCCGTCGGTTGTCTTGGTTCGTTGAGAGCACTGCATGTGGGAGCTTCCATTTCCCAATATGGCTTGGGATGAATGCTGGACACCCAGGCAGGAGGCCTTCCTGCTGGAACCTTCGGCGTGCTAACTGGCAAAGGTTTACTGACGAGTGCCATATTGGAGTGCAGCCGACCGAGGACGACAATGCAACGTCTCTTACGCAACAAGCGACATCCACAATTGTCGACACTGCAAGGTCTTGCATTCCCTTACATTACCTGAGCCGCGCAGGATCCCTGTCCCCTGGTGGTCAGAGGACTGCATGGCGGCAATTCTTAAGCGAAAGCGGGCGCTCAAGGTTTTTAAGCGTTCTGCAAGCGACCAACAACCTCATCGATTTTAAAAAGGCCAGAGCATTGGTGAAACGCACAATACGCGAGGCAAAGCGCGCATCATGGAGGGAATATGTAAATGGTTTAAATCGTCGCGTCCCACTGAGTGTAGTGTGGCAGCGAGTTAGTCGCATTTCCGGTAGGAGCGTCTCCACTACAGTTCCGGTGTTGAAAGTGGCGGGAATCACGATATCGAACACACAGGAAGTTTCCAACGAAATAGCTCTCGTATTTGCAGAAAGGTGCCGACATGGGACAGACGACCCACGCTTTATTCGTTACAAGGAGCAAAGTGAGAAGACGGCAATCAATTTTGGAATTTCTGACTCGGGGATTTATGAGTACAACCAACCATTCACTGTCATGGAGCTCTGCACTGCTCTTAAGAGAACTAAGGGTGTGTCGCCTGGATTGGATAAAGTCCACAATGATATGTTAAATCACCCAAAGGAAGGAGTCCCTCCATGCCTTACCTTGAACTTTTCAACCACACATGGTTGCATGATGACTTCCCGGAGTCGTGGAGGGAGGCCATTATAGTCCCGATACAGAAGCCCAGAAAGGATGGTTCCGACCCACTGCACTACCGCCCAATTTCGCTGACTTTCGGCCCTATGCAAAGTGCTAGAGAGGATGGTGAATGATCGTCTCATGTGGTATCTTGAAACTCAAGGCTGTCTTTCCAAAGTGCAATGCGGGTTTCGGAAGAACCGATGCACTGTTGACCACTTAACGATCCTAGGCACAGCCATACGACATTCTTTTAAACAAAGACGTCACACGATGGCAGTCTTCTTTGACATTGTGCGGGCTTACGATACCGCCTGGCGCTATGGCATTCTAAGGAAAGTACACAAGTGTGGAGTCCGAGGTTACATGGCACTCTTCATTGAAAACATTTTACGTCGTCGCTTTTTCCGCGTCCGAGTGGGTGGCATGCTATCTGATCGCTACGAACAAGAGGACGGTGCTCCTCAAGGGAGTGTCCTTAGCGTAACCCTGTTTGCGCTGATGATCTATGATATCGCCGATTGTCTGCCACCTACCATTAGTCGGTCACTGTTTGTGGACGACTTTGCCATCTAGTGTGCAGCGTCCACAACGACGTCTGCGGAGAGGCAGCTTCAGTTATGCCTGATTCGACGAACTGAGTGGAGCCTAAAGAATGGCTTCAGATTTTCGACCACCAAGACTAAGTGTATGCACTTCTGCTCACGGATTAGAGACTGTAGAGACCCGGAGTTGGGACTCTATAATGCCGCTATCTCAGGTTGTAACAACATCTGTTTCCTGGGCCTCATGTTTGACCGTTGGCTCACGTTTAAACAGCACTTTAAGATGGTTAAGATGAAGTGTCTAAACCGCATGAACCTCATGAAAGTAATGTGTCGTATGACCTTTGGAGTGAATAAAAGCACCCTGTTGAACTTGTATAGCGCCTTAATTCGATCAGTCATCGATTATGCCCTTTTTAGAATCCCTTTCTATCGATTACCCTTTCTACGATAGCGCTCCTACATCCTCGAAGCAGGTTTTGGACACAATGCACCATACATGTGCTCGTATAGCCACTGGGGCGTTTCGTACGACCCGAACAAGAAACATGCTGGTGGAAGAGAATGAACCGCCGTTGCGTCTTAGGAGACAACGACTCACTTTGAATTACGCTACAAAGGTTTCACAATTTCCGGATCACCCAGCCTTTGAGTTCATCTTTTCTCAGACGTTAATCCGTTCTTTCTGGAGGCGGCGGCCCACGTCAGCGCGGCCGATGTGTCTGTGCGTCCGGGACTGGCTGGACGAGGCGGATATTACGCTGGATGACATTGCCCCGCATACTCTTCGGGATCCAGCTCCCTGGAGGTGTCTGAAGAATGATTTGGAATTTTGTCAGGATCATAGAAATAGTGCTTCACCGCGTGAGTTCCTCAGCTATTCGTTGGAACGGATCTCACAATACATGAACTCATTACAAATATGTACTGATGGGTCTAAGGGCTCAACAGGAGCGGGTTGCGCACTTGTTTGCGGTGACCATACCGTAGGTCTGTGCCTCCCGCATCACGTATCAGTTTTTTCTCAGAACTGGTTGCTATTTTAGCAGCGCTTCAGTACGTTGCTTGTCCTGAAAGGGATGTAGTCACTTTGACCGACTCACTTAGTGCACTTTTATCATTAGACCCGACGGCGATGTCGCGTGACCACTCATTTTTGACGCGCTCAATTTGGGAGGAACTGGAATGGCTGGACAACACTTCCTGCCGTATCACATTTATGTGGATCCTTAGCCACATAGGGATAATGGGAAATGAGAAAGCAGATGCCGCATCTTTCGCTGCGGCGTGTGAGAGAAAACCAATACCAATTTATGTCCCCGCTCGAGATCTGAAGTCAGTCATTTCCAAATACGTCCGCAATACGTGCAGCACATGTTCGACCAACATCTTCACGCTTTCAGGGAAATCAAGCCCCAACTGGGTGCTTGGGAATCCTCCCATCGCCGAAGCCGCTTCCAGGAAGTCGCCCTTCGTAGGCTTCGGTTGGGTCATACATATGCAACACACTCGTTTTACTTGACGCGCGGGGATGTGCCACGGTGTGATAGACGTGGGGACCGGTTGTCTGTAGAACATGTTCTCGTCTCATGCCGGCGCCTTGAGACGGGAAGGCGACGATTTTTTCCTCCAGCGCCCCTTCATCGGCTACTCGGTCGAGACCCATGTGGTGAACTCAGAGATATACTCGCATTTTTAGCACGCATTGACTTTTACATTATTTTCCCTCACCCCTCAGTGTAAGTGCGCCAGTGATGCTGCCTGTTATTAGTTGATAACACACATATTGCGTCGTCGCAGAGGTAGATAACCGTCATCGAGTGGGCGCAATATGGCCCCGATGCCGACGCGCCCTTAAAAACCAAAACACCACCACCACCCTTCGAGGTCAAACGCGGACTTAAAGGACGGGGAACTCCATGTCACCCATAAATTAGCGGCCGATTTTGTACTTACGAAGATCAAAACATTCACCACAGAAAGAGCTAGCGTCCGCCAAAAAGTCTTCAGTCTGTCCTTTGAGCCTGCGTTTGACCTTGAAGGGTAACCTTCAGAGGTCAGGACTTTTTGACGCACGCTAGCTCTTTCTCTGGTGATTATTTTGGTGTCTTTAAGTTTAAAATCAGCCGGTAATTTTTAGGTGACATGGAGTTCCCGTCGGTTGAACCCACGTTTGACCTTGAAGGGTGACCTTGATAGGTCAGGACTTTTTGACGGACGCCAGCTCTTTCTCTGGTGATTATTTTGATGTCCTTAAGTTTAAAATCAGCCGGAAATTTTTAGTCATGTGGAAATGGGAACTGCACAATCGTCAGTAATAGGATGTGAAACATAACCACATGTATGTGAGCTGTGTGTCGTCGTTGCATACGGCACATGTCGTATGTATATGGTACGTAATATGTTGTAATACAAAAACGAGTGACTTGAAAAACATTGGCTTCTAGCATGACGTGCTGTCGCAGTCCGTGTGGTTCGAAAACGAACGCTGTATCTGCCTATTGAAATACTTGAATGCCCTAGATGAGAAAAGCGTGGTGAGGCGTCCTGGCGTCATGTGAGATGGATTTTTACAAAACATAATATGTTGTATCTAACGCGGCCGTGAGCATCACCTACCGCACAGTAAGCTTTGCTTCAGCGGCCCAAGATCGGCAGCGCTATTCACTGGCATACCTCTCTGTAGAGACCGGTCACACCGCCAAACAGTCTGTGGGCGAAAATAATGATATCTAACGCGGTGTGCGTAATGATTTTCCAGATAGTTAAAAACAAGCTGTTTCAGAGTTTCAGAACTTCCTGTTCGCACCTCGTCGACTAGGCATCAGCTTCAAGGTGGTGTTTACGACCTCTGATGTAAGTAAGGCGTTGGAGTGTAGGATATTCTGCATTCTGAGCCGTGAATCACAATTACATCACGACCACATTTTAAACTTTGCTTAGAAGCGCTTTCCATGATGTTAAGGGTGATGTTTCATCGCACAAGAAATATGCTTGGGGGAATTTAAGCAACTTTTTCTACGAAGATACCCATTTTGGTGGAGATCTGGAAATTTTGTGATGCTGGTATAGGCCAAGAGCATATTTTTGTCATGACTTCTTTTGCTAGAATTTTCAGCGAACGGCAGACGTACAGGATATGACAGCGTAAATGGGAGCCGGTATTTAATAATGGTTGCATGAACAAACGCTCACAGTCACATGCTTGTTGGTTCTGTTCCTGTGAACAAGCTCATCTCTGGCTACATCATCTGCCTAAAAGTTTTTATTTACCACATCACACCTCAGGTTACCAGGGATGAATAGCAGTTCTTTGCAAGTCCACGTTACATCCTGTTTGCCAATGGTGCATGCGACCAAAATCCGAGAGTGCGACCAAAATCTGGATCTGCGCAGCGAAACTGGCCTTGGCGTCAGTCATCTTTGAAATTGACTTGCCTGACACGTACATAACATCATGAATAGCGGCATACTAGTGAGACTAACAGAGCGATGCATAATAATAATCCATATAGATTTAGCAGATCTGTAGTTTATTTCGTTCTGCAGTCATGATCAACGAATGGGCAGATAGCTAGAACACACAGTAGCTTTGAATGCCGCATGCCTTTGTATGCCTTTGATTCGTCATGTGCCAGTACATGCGCATGTTTACATCGGTTCCAAACAATCTCGAAGACCAGATGATATGTGCGGCATGAGCCACTGAGTGTGTGTAGCGTATAAGCATACAATTTAATGTGAAACAGACAGGAAACAACAGGCATTCGCAGAGGCCGCATGAAGGGTGACTAGTTGCAACAAAAGAACATATTACATCATCTTCAGGATGTCGAGTGGCTGCGATACCCAATGGCTGAGGTGTTACCCGCTGCCTGGAGAGGGATTTGATGTGACCTCCTCCCATCCTGACATTTGTTGATGCTACCTCTCTGGCATGTCGTGCGGTCGTGCCCAACTTACCAGTAGCCTAATGGGAATGCGTTGTGCGCATTATGAAACCGAAACAAACTGCCGTTAGGATTTTTGGTTTCGGATCAGCAGCTATTTTTCAGAAACACTGCTCGACGATCTACGGCCTGTGCGGGCGGCTGGGGGCAGACAACGATCACGAGGAACGCGCCTAGTGCACCGGCATTGGTGTATTAACCGAGCTATACATACATCATAACTACATCGTCAAAACGCATGAAACTATACAATATTGTACACATATCTGAACAATATTGGTTAGGTTTTGTGTCGCTGGTACGCGTTACTTCTTTTTGATAAGCGATAAATCTCAACCGTCGGATTGTCGACAAAGGCTTGGTTATGCAAGCTTGGTTATGGAGATGATGGAATGATTAGGAGTATCATTAGCAAGACCGCAACCTAGCGAGTTCTGTTCGAACAGGGCAGAGATTTTCAAGTTGCATCGTCCTCATTAGTCCCGGCGATCGTTTTAACATCAGCACTTTTTATCTATTAACTGCCGAAACAACTTAAAATCAATCGCAACATATCGCTGGGACCAAGCCACTAATGTCTTCACCTATTCGTATATAGCTCTATCAGTATTAGTTCTAAATGGAGGGGCATGGGTCTTTCCACCCCCACTTTAACAGTTCGCGTTATGAAAAAATGCGAATCAGGGGATGGCTGTCATTGCAGCCCAACAAAGGGATACTTATCCATTTGATGCGTCCAACACGTGTCATAAGGTACGATCATTTATAGGAAATCTAAAAAATAATCCGGCTTTAGCCCACCAAAAATAGTGTCGCTGCTTTCTAGCCAACTGGTATGATATTCATTTTCGATTATTACTGGTTCTCAATTACCTTAGCGTGTATGCGCTGTTGCTGACGTCTATCTGACAAGCTACTAACATGACGCCGACCCTCAGAACAGCTCCCCCCCCCCCTCTCTCCCACCCCTCTAGCGCTACCTGCTGGAACGGTGCACACGTGCGAAGCCAACCCCTTCCGATGCTCATAATCTACCCTCTCCCCCACTATCGGCTATCGGCGACTATCGGCTACCGTCTTTGAACTGAAATCTGACACCAGGTTAGGTTATCCTGACAACTTAAATCAGCGGGCCTCCCTGTATGGGCAGGGCCGGTAATCCTCGCCGACGCTGCTGAGCTGGAGCATCGAGAACATCTGACCAGTCTGGGCCGGTCGGCTTTGACCAAGTTGAGTTGTTTTCCCAACTGGAAGGTGGTAACGTATTACCTAGTTTACAACGTGCCTTGTTGTTGCTTATTTGCAAAGTATGGCAGAGCACATATGATTCCAACGTGCCAACCTCTTTTACTGTGTATAACGCTCAAAATGAGACTTCCAATGGCTGGCTCGGTATGCACAATTACATTGTCTCGCACTTGAAATACAGCCACCTCTACGCTTCCTGGCATCAACAACTGGATATGGAAAAGGGGAAGCACAACCGTCGGTTGCACCGTGTGAGTTGTAATCACGTGTCGTATGTGTGTACTGATGTAATTTATTTATTTATGTAGTTGTTTATTTAGGATATAAGCATTTCGCCGGCAAAAGCACCAATCACGGAAGCAGTCTAGTTTTGAGACCAATGTTAAATGTAAAGCATTGTCGTTATCGTAATGTATCACATGTTGTGCGTGTGTTGCATGTGATATGTTGCGATACGTAAAAGTTATTTGAAAAAAGGCTCCTGCTATGAGACGCAGTCACAGCCGTTGTGAAACGGCGACAACCGCTGTGCCTGTCTTTTTAAGCACACAGAATGTCAAAAGTGAGAAAAGCATAAATGTGTTATGGTGACACTGATTTTCACAAAACTGTTGCATTGCCGCTGGTGAGGCTGTGACCATCATCCATCGTATAGTAAGCCAATTGTAATAGTTGCTTATAATAGTAATAGCGCCCCAAGGCCACCAATGTTGTTCATAGCCATGCTTTTTTTAGCATTTGGCTTCACCGCCATGCAGTTTTTAGGCGAAAATACCATAATGTTGTACAAGGTGTGTGGTAAGATTTTCCAGATGATTACATGCAAGCTGTTTTAGGTGTGCTTTCTGAACGCATTGATATCCTTTGATTTATCGTCGTTGTAAAACAGACTAGAATTATAGCTAATGTACGCGACAAAAAATTCGGGGGATGTGGAGAAAGAGCCTGCTCATAGGACAGTTGTCAGCCATCGTCGCATGGCCGTCGTGCCGAGTCTGGCCTTCGCGCTCTGTCCGGCCTTCGCCCGGGCTCCGATGCAGGAGCTGTTCGCATTAAGACCGGAAATTTGTTGTGTAACACCATCACCAATCTGCCACGACATCAATACAGTGTTTCCACTCGACCAGCACGCCTGCACCTTCAATTGTGAGGCTGTATTCGGGCGTATGCGAGCGAACGGGTGAAGTATGAGAGGCGGCGGCGGACGGCAGCGGACGGCCCCCTCAGCCGACCGTCGCGCCGGCGGCCGCCGAGCGCGCCACGCGGAACGCCAAGTCCCCGGGCGGGATCTTGGCCACCTTGCGCAGCTCGCGCGTCTGCGTGGCCGGGCACGCCATCTCTGTCCAGCTGACGGGCACCATCGGGTGGCCAGCTTCGCTGTGCGCCAGCGCCACGCCCAGCTCGTTCTCGGCCGTCGACAGCACGTAGGAGAGCGCGTCTCCCAGCGACACCACCTTGGCCAGGATCACGTCCCCTGCCGGAGACGGCGGCGACGCGTCAGGCGGCCGGTGGCGGCGGGCCGCCACCGTATGTTGTTCTTTCTTTCTAAACTTCTTTTTTAGGCTCATATTAAGGCCATAAACCGTGATAATCTGTTTATCTTCTGATAGCAATTTTTCCTTTAGGCTCTTAAGGCTTTAAAAGCTGAAAACGTCATGATTTTGAATGTCTTTGTCAACACCACTTGTTCAGGACCAAGTTTTCTTAGAGCTAACTTTGAACTGGCGGTGCACAGATGTTGGTAATTCGCCGTGTAAACGCGCTACAAATATTCCACTTATCACAATGATAAGAGATTTAGTGGGTCGTAGGCCAGTTGCACCTTTAAATTTTGTCTTTTGTTAAATTAAAGTACATGCGGCTAGCAGACCGGTATAACTTTTACACGTGTTTGCCGCCGAGCTCGGGGCGTTATTCTAAATATTGTGCTGGGCCGATGAACATATTCAACATATTGTGCTTGTGCTTTTTACCGCAGAACTTCTTAGCACTAGTTTACAGAACCGTCCTTCATCATTCAAATGATCGGAAGTCACATGTTTTTTATTCTCGTTATCGACCCAAAACGTCCCAGCAATCCTAAAAAAGTTGAGCAGAGCTTTCAGGAGTGACGCCCCAGCCAGTGTTTGTCGGCTATCTTTCCCCTCAGTTCGACTTTGTCAGCGGGGAGGGGAGGGACATAATCAGCCTCGGAAACGACTGACTACACGCCACCAAACAGCTAATGAGGAGACAGGGTCGAGGTGGCATTTCACACCTTGCAGCGCGGCGTAACCGCTGTCGGTGGAATCACCGTGCGCTGTCAGAATGATGCCCGAAGCATAAAGAACAGTATATTGCATACACGGTTTTCAAAAACAATTGAAGAGTATTTGAAAATTTCATCGTACCTGCCACATGTCCACATCATAAGATGGTAAACTTAAGGGCAAGAAGGGCAAACTTTCGTACATCTGGGCAAGCTCCCAGATGTACGAAAACTGTCAGTTGCGCATGGCTTAAGATATGTCTACGATTGGAGATGTTCTGTCTATCTGATGAGCTGTCTATATATGGCACTGTGGCGGCAAGTCTAACCATGTGCCTTTCTCTGCTGCAGTGCCGTGTCCGCGGCCCGGCTGTCCGTCTCGTGTACGCGAGGAGCACCAGTGGCGCACGCGGGCCTGGTACGAGCTACCGCGACTCGCCGTACCCACCCGTTTCATCGTGGACGACCCGGACGGCAGCAGCGGCTTGCAGCGCGGACTGCCCTTCTGCGCGCTGTGCGACGCCTGCGCCGCCGTCAAGGTAGGCCAGCGCTGGGCCACGCTCGAGCCGCTGCTGCGTGCGCCCGACAGTCGCGACGGCTGGCGTCCGGTGCGCACGCCGTCCGACCGCACCGCGCTCTATCTGCTAAGTCAGTACGTGTACGGCGAGCGCGAGCGGTCGGATGCTGCCGGCGAGCCGCCCATCATGCCCACGCCGCTCGAGGACTCGGCGCTACTTCTCTGGAGCCGCTCTCAGACCGTTGGCTTTGTGGCACTCAAGCGGCGCGGTCAGCTGATTGACGGCGGGCCCGAGGCATTCGCCATGGACGTGGTGGACATGGTGGCGGTGCGGCGCGCGTGCCGGCGCCACGGCCTTGTCACGCGCCTGTTAGACATGCTGCTAGTGGACCGACCGGACACGCCGCTCGGCTTCTCGAAGCCGTCGCCGACCATGTGGCGGCTGCTGTTGCACTACCTGACGGCGCGTCCGACGCTGCGGCCGCGCGTCAGGGTCGTCGAATGGGCCGGCCACGAGGGTTTCCGCACCAACGTCTGGGGGGAGTTACAGCGCCACGGTCGACACGACTCCGAGTCGTCGTCGTCGCCGTCGTCAGCGGTGTCGTCATCCGACGACGAGTAGCGAGCCCCGGCAGAGTGCTGGAGATCTGAGGTAGTGCGCGGGGCCGACCCGTTGTTCGGTCTTTCCGGTGAGATCTGTCCTGAATTCGTCTGAAGCAATCGTCACTTTGCGATGTAGACCTATGACGTCACACATATGCCAATCGCTGGATTAGTTCACGGCGTGACTGCTCGGCGGTGTGGCCCAGCCCACCACCCCAAGCTGTCCATGTCATCGCCACTGTGCGCCCATGGTGGGTGTATCTCCCCGCTGATTTCCGGGGGCATGATCGCGAGCTCCCGATTTGCTCATGTATGCGTGTGTTTATGTCCGGCATCGATCGGGCCGCGCGAGGTGACGCCCGTCGCCATCCGCGGCAGTGTCTCGGTCGCGCGGTGCCCCCCTGATTGTATTTCTCAATCCTTGCTGCGGTCGTACCTGTGACTGTGTCGCTGAAAGGCGTCTCTTACCGTTGTACCGTGCAGGCCCGGTCTTCCTGTAACCGCTCACCTGGCTTGCAGAAGCCCTTGCTAGCAGCAGCAGCGATGTTGATGCAGGCAGGGAAGCTCACGCTCGTTTTGGACTCGGTCTTGGCGCTGCGCGGCTGGGCGGATGATTCGTATCGAGTGCACTGGTAGGCCTGTACGAGCCGCGGGAGGAACTTTCGACACCGCCTCTACCCTGTGTATATATGGTCATTAGCCAAGTGTCTTATCTCTAGAGACGTGATGGTACATGTACGTTGCGAGTCATGCTGGGTTATGTGGTGGAAGAGGTGGATGTGTTCTCACGTGTGTCAATGACATCGTCTCAGTATCAGTACAATACATCATCGCATCTTTACTATCCTCTTTTTGGGCTATGAGCGAAGAGCGTCTGATGTGACCACGGCAGCCCAACATCCTCCACACGAGCCAGTCGTGTCCGCCGCCGTCGCGTACCTTATGCCTGCCCTGGCTCACTTTTCCAACCAGCACGGGTCACCCATGCAGCGTGTCTGCAGATCCCCGTCACTAGGATCTCCTACCGGTCTGGCTGGTGGTGTACTCCCGGGCAAGCACGGGACCAGGGAGGCTGAAGACCCCGCGTGGGCACGTGGAGAGGAGAGCTGGTGCAGTCGGAGGTCAGGTTCGCTGGAGACGGCGCCGACTGTGGAACAATGCTCGTGCACGTGCTGTAAGCATGGGGATAATCTACCAGAAGGGATGCTTAAGCCTTGTGATATACATATGACGGTCTGTTTTCGGACACAAGCTGCATCCGCTTTTTGGTATCAACGTTCACCAATAAATCAATAAACACAGGCAGTCTTGTGGTGCCAGGGATATCTATGTGCTAGGTAGGCTTATGAGAGCGACGCCATTTGTCACGTAGATTACATCTCGTGGTGGCGGTATTAGCGGGTCCTGACGCCGCCTTGCGACACATTCAAAACAGCCTCGGTGGCGCCCTGTGCAGGCCGTGTAAGCTGTACCTATTTTGCCGCCAGGTTTTAGAACTGAATTTGCAGTCATCTCGGTATTCCTTCAATGTCTGGAACTCTCTCTACAGGTGTTTGGGATCCTGCAGTGATTTTCCGATCTATGACAGCACGTTGCCGCTCATATCGACCGTTTAGTACACCGGGTGTGAAAATGCCGCAAGCACGCACAGCCAGTCCTGAAATTCTTCGGTGACATCGTAGACTTTAAAATCTTCGCAGACAATAGCATGCAGCTTGCTGGGTCGTCCTCGGCCGTTAGACACCTGTTAGCTGTCAAACGGGCTGCGCGCATGCGATAAAGACGCACGGTGGGATTATGCACGGTGTATGCTTGTATACGGTATGGGCTGAAGCTGCTCGCAGCCGATCCTTGTGCAGTAACGCGGTCAAATGGATGGTTCTTGACTTTAGTTGCATTGTTTACGGAAGCTTCGCTAGACACTGTTAGTCACATGCACATCATCATCGCTGGGAGAACGAATCTAAGCGCCTCAATATCACTCTCGCATATATTTCGCTCCGCATGGGTTTGTAACTAGAAGGTGTTACTTTTCCCTCAGGCAGATTGAATGGTTGCGATCTTTGCAGCTTTCAAGCGGGCATTATCGCTGGACTTACCGTTTACTGTCGTGAATGGTTACAGTGGCAGTCTGAAAGATTTTGAAAACGTATACAGCACGCAAAATGTCATTCTGGTGATACTGTAACTCGAATTCGTCCACCTATTGCTCACCTATAGACGAAATGGACGGGTTTGACGGCAATATGGCTTTCTGATAAGGTGACCGTAAAGATGCAGATATAATGAAGGCGCTACGAATTCTTCCCTTTATGGTAGTCCCCCCCACACCTCTCGCCGGCTCATATTTTCTGCAAGTCCACCGCGGGGACATGGGCTACCAGCAGGAGCCAGTGAGAGGAAGCCCCGACGTCATTAGATCCAAAGACACCTGATGCTTTCTTTTGACCAGGAATACTCATGGCGATGGTGGTTAGATGGGTTTGACGTCGGAATCCAGTTGATAGCATGCTTGATTGTGAAGATGATAGAATGATTAGGAGTAGCATTAGCGAGACCGCAGCCCAGCGGGCTCTGTTCAAACAGAGCAGAGATTTTCAGTTTGCATCGTCCTGATTAGTCCCGGAAATCGTTTCCCTCATAACCACTTTGTATCTAATAATTGCTGATCTTTGCTTGTAATGTACCGCACTGCATTATGTTTTGCACTGCACCGCATAACCTGTCTTGCACTGCACAGTATTGGTCGAAAGCCAGCCTGGATTATGAGGGTCCAGAGTCGCAGCGGCAGCAAACCAATACCGTTAGAGGGCGGAGACAAGAGGAATGGTTTTGGCAACTGTTTGAGTCTGTTCAGTCTTGATGGCGCGCTTTGATGCGATTATAAAGGGGATATCAACAGTAAACGATTTGACGTTTTGCCCGAACTGAATATTACTACAACGAGTTAGCATTATTTTAGGATTGCCCATTAGCCCTATGAATAATCCCCCCGATCATTCTGGCCGCTCTATGTTAATGAACATCCGAGACCAAGGGAAAGAGGCATTTAAATCTACTAATGCTTATCTAGATATTGAGATATGGACGATGATAATTTCGTAAGAACTCTGTTATGGTAGCTGTAAACTTAGAACTCTGTTAAGAACTCTGTGTTGCCTCGGCCATTTTGCCTCAGCTAAACCTTTTTTTTTGCTGTGTTGCCTGATACAAACAATGTAACGCACTGAAGCACTCGCACAGATACATTCCCCATAGTCCGATGGTAACGTGGGCAACCGCCTATTGACGCGTCGTTACAATGCCTTAAAATTCCTCCCCAACAACTTCAGGGACCGTACCATGTGTTTTTAGGTAAGAGATATACAGATGCAGTTCGTCATTTCCTAATCAGAAGGCAGCGCTCAAGAGCGCAACAGTACTGCACATTACAATTGTGCGGTGATATGATCGTGCACCATCGTAGCAATAAACATTGAAACCACTGCTTTTTGATCGCCGATCTTACCTTAAATCTAATCTCCGATTCTACCACAAAACTATATCGGTTTTCGGATTCCGGCCTTGGCCAGTTCGTTCGAAGTGCTTCTTTTGACAACCGTGAGGAAGATGCGGAGCTTGTAAACCTGTGGTTGGTGGCACAAGCCAGCTGTCGCTTTATGGGTCTAAAGTCAGCTGTGTCAGCTTTGATTCGGTGATGCTCTATAAGAAAGAGAAGAGCTGAAAGTCTGCCTCGCTTATATCGAGCGCATGTAACCTTTCGTTAAGCACGCCATTCAACAAATGCCGCAATTATCTACCTGCATTCTCTAAGATCTTACGGTGCCTCTCGAGAAAGCATTTTTTCCCCCAAATTGCCTCCTCATACGGACATGTCCTTATTGAAGCTTATTGCAAATCTCAGCCATTAAAAGCAGTTTTAGACTATCCCCTGTTGTTATTTGATCCGAGTTAACGCCGCAAAACGGATCTGCCCGCCGCTAACCCACCGTCCGCTAGACCTCTCGCTGTCGGTTCGTCCTCTGCTGGTCCTCCACCACCTGTCCTCTTGCCGATGGCCCTTCCGTTACTAGTCCTCTCACCGTTGGTCCTACCACCATTGGTCCGCCTGCCGTTGGTCCTACCACCGCTGGGCCGCCCACCGCCGGTCCATCTTAAGCCTGACGGGGCGGAGGAGGTCAGCGACCGTTCAACAAATCACGGTTGCGCTCAACGTATCAAGTTAATTCATTCAACGCATGTACCACAGGCAAAACATCGGTTATAAGGACTACTATAGACCCCGCAGGGGCACCGGCTTCGGTCGGTGTAGGGGACTAGCGCCCCCTCGGGTCCCAGCTCCGGTAACGGGTGGACAGCGCAAGCTGTTCCTCTCAGGGCGTAGCGACCCTGCCGGTACGTGAGCCCCTTCTCCTTGTCCCGCTTGCTCCCTTCCCATTACCCATTTTCCCGCATCCGGCCCACTCACCACTCCTGATCCTCGTTTTATCGGGGTCGCCGTGCCCCCTCGCCCTCGTCCCCGGGTTGATCGGATCCTGGTGGCTGAGGGGCGCGCCGTGCGGGTCAGTCACGGCGCGTCCCAACACTCCACTTTGGCCGGGATATCCGGGGGCGCGGGGGGCCCGTGGGGCCCCACACGGGTCTAGCGGCTTGTCGCTCGCGTCGCGGTTGGGTGCTCCTTGCGGGTTCCGCTTGGGGCGCCTGGCCGCGCGCAGCGGCTTAAGGGGTCAAGGGGCGGCGGCGCTGAACCACGGTCAGGACGGGGAGGGGTCTCCCCGGTTACACCTGGCCGTGTGGGAGGCGTCGTCCGCCCCGTATAGCACCGAGGTAGCCCTGGCGGCACCACCACCAACTGGTGAGTGAACCGTCCCCCAGTTGGGCTCCGAGGTGGGTGGGGAGCCCCGGTGCCGAAATAAAGAACAACCTTGCATGGCATCTACAAACCCAAAAAACTCCCGCCCCCCGAGAGGGGGACGGACTGCGATGAATTTAGGGTGCAGCGAGGAGTCGGTTCCACCTGCCCCACGCGTTCTTGTCTTCCGGAGTGATGTGAAGAACCTGGCATCGCTTTCACCGTTTCAGCGCCGAAACGGATGCGACAGGTTGGGAAAAGTCACCCGCTGTGACAAGCTGAGGGACGGCGCGATCGAAGTGGAGTTCGCAAACGGCACCGATGCGACTCGAGCTTTGACTGTAACTGAATTTGTATATGCCGCGAGAACCGAGGGTGCAAAGCGAGACGTGAGCGTGCCGGTCACGGTCACACCGCACCACACCAAAAATTTCTCAAAAGGTATCATAAACTGCTATGACCTTCGTGAAGTCAGCGAGGAGGAAATCGTCGAAGTGTTGGGAATTTTCGGGGTCACGGCAGCACGTAGGATCACGACCAGGAGGGGTGATGACCAAATCCCTACAAACAACATTATACTGACATTCAACCGGCCTGATTTACCGTCTGATATCCGCATTGGCTACGCAGTTGTGAAAGTCAGGATCTTCGTTCCGAATCCAATGCGATGTTTTCAATGCCAGCGCTTTGGTCATACAAAACCACACTGCCGCAATCGAGCTGTCTGTGGGAAGTGTGCATCTTCCGAGCATTCGGGAGACCAGTGTACCTCTGTGCAGCCCTGGTGCGTGAACTGTGGCACGGGGCAGGTACCGCACACAACTTTCGATCGAAGTTGTCCAGCCTTCATGAAGGAAAAGGAAATTATATCACTCAAAACTTCAAAGAACATTTCTTTCCGCGAGGCGCGTGAACAGTATGAGGCTAATCACCCCAAGGTATCTTATGCCGAAAAATCCAAAACCTCTGTACCATAGTCCACCAGCATCAGTCACATGTCAGCGGTCCAACTCATCACGCTCCTGCGATCCTTCGGTTTGTCTGTGGTGCCGGCGGGGCGGGCGACCCCCGCCCAGTCGGATCCTCCTGGTCCTTCAGTTGCGTCCTGCTCTACCAACGCTGTGCCGCCGGACCTTCATGTGTCGTTGGGGTCGCAGGCGGGGGAGGAGGAGGGATGGACGGTGGTCAAGCGCGGCCATGGTCCGCGGGCTCGGCCTTCCTCGCCGTCTGTCACTCCGCTGCCCTCGTCGCCTCCGGCGACGCTGGCGAGTGTGTGTGGACGAGCAGCGGAAACGATGGAACGGCATGAGGCGGACAGGCGCGCCCGCGACGCCAAGCGGGCCCGCCTAGCGGAGTTGGAGAGGGCTAAGACGGCCAATCGCTTGTCCGTTGCAAGCAAGGAGCCCACCCCTCGCAGTGGCACACCATCGCCGAGAAGGCCAGTGGAGGCCCCCGCTGACCCCCAGACGCCCGGTAGAGACCCGCCGATGGGCCCTCCCCCGCCGCCACCCCGGACCGGGTACGCTGGCGTCAAGCGTGCCCCGGCCGGTCCCCCGTCTCCATCTGACGGCGGGAGCCCCAGAACTCGTCCCAGAGTGGGGCACCTCCCTGCAGATTCCAACCGTGGCTCTCAGTCAGAAAAGTCTGCTTCTGCAACTGGCGCAGCCCAGTTCTTTTAGGACGTGCCCGGTTTTAGTATGTGACCTCCAACCGGCTTTTTAACACGCCCCCTTTACAGGCCTTTTTACAGTGGAACTGTAGAGGAATAAGGGCAAATGCCCTCGACCTCCAGGCTGTCGTCAGCGAGCACTGTCCTGCAGCCGTAGCGCTGCAGGAGACCAAGCTTGCTTCTAGTCACCACTGCACGCTGAAGGGATACGCCCTGTTTCGCAATGATGTGTTAACCGACGGTATCGCACATGGCGGTGTCCTTCTTGCAGTCCACCACAGCGTGCCAGCCAGGAGGTTTAACCTGCGGTCTACGCTACAGGCTGTAGCCGCACGCCTACATTTTAATCACCGTCACATCACGGTGTGTTCTTTATATCTTCCACCTGGCGTCGGTATTCCATTGGAAGACATGAGACGTTTAGTGCATGAGTTGCCTTCACCATGTCTTCTTTTAGGCGACTTCAACGCTCATCACACCGCGTGGGGCTGTGATAGCACGAACACCCGCGGAAGGATGTGCGAACATTTTATCCGTGACTCGTCACTGTGTATTTTAAACACAGGGACTCGTACTCATTTTACACTGCCGTCTGGTCAGACTTCCGCGCTTGACCTGAGTCTTTCTAGTCCCGAGCTGGTGGAGAGCCTCGAGTGGTCTGTGGCAGATGATCCAATGGGCAGCGATCACTTCCCAGTGTGGCTTCGATTCCAAATAAGAGGAACGTTGGGTGTAAGACCACGACGTTGGAATTTAAAAAAGGCTGACTGGAGAGAGTTTGAGGCTCGACTGGAGACATTATGTCAGACCGGAGGTGTGAGGGTGGCACCCTCTATTGAGGATTTTACTCACAGACTTCTAGATTGCGCTAGCGATTACATCCCGCGCACTTCTGGATTTCCTCGTCGCACTCCTGTGCCGTGGTGGACGGAGAAGTGTCGTGACGCAATTCGCGCACGCAAACGTGCTTTCCGAGCTTTTGACGCCAGAAGTAGCTTGGAGAATTTAGTAGCCTTTAAGAAAGCCAGGGCTTTCGCCCGCCGCACGATAAAAGAAGCGAAACGTGAATCCTGGCGTATGTACGTAAGCACGCTCAACCGATTCACACCAACTTCGCAGGTGTGGGCTCGGATCAAACGTATCTCCGGGCAGTTTTCATCCGTGCCACTTCCTGTGTTACATGTTAACGGCCAGGTGGTGACTCATCCGTTGGATGTGGCTAACGGGATCGCCCGAGCACTCTCCCACCGTAGCGAAGGTGCAAATATGAGCCCACAGTTTTTACGGCAAAGAGCACAATCCGAAAAAACCGTAGTGAACTTTTCTACAAGGCAACCACAGGCGTACAATGAGCCCTTCACTTTGGTGGAGTTGGAGTCGGCAATCGGAAGACTTCGTAGTGTATCGGAAGGTCCTGATGACATCCACAATGAGATGCTCCGACATCTGCCTCCGTGTGCACGTCGTGCACTATTGGCGGCCTTCAATAGGGTGTGGTCAAGAGGTGAGTTCCCTCCGGCCTGGCGGGAAGCTGTTGTGGTGCCTATCCTAAAACAGGGGAAGAGTGGGCTGGACCCTCTTCATTACCGACCCATTTCACTGACGTCATCACTGTCCAAGCTCATGGAAAAGATGGTAAACGTGCGACTCACTTGGTTTTTAGAGAACAACGATATTTTTAGTAACTCGCAGTGCGGATTTAGGAAAAACCGTAGTACGGTGGACCATCTCTTAACACTGGACACCACGGCTCGCAAGTCTTTTCAAGAAAAAGCGCATATGGGGACAGTATTCTTCGACATTGAAGCCGCCTATGACACCACATGGCGCCATGGTATTGTTCAAAAGCTCTTTAAATATGGTATACGTGGCCATATGGGTGCTTTTCTCCAAAGGTTTTTATCCAAACGATACTTCCGTGTTCGGGTCGGCAACGTCCTCTCCGACAGGTACGAACAAATAAACGGCGTGCCCCAGGGCGGCGTGTTAAGTGTTGCACTGTTTGCAGTTATGATAAATGATATTTGTGATGTGCTCCCACAGTCGGTCGGACGTGCCCTTTTTGTTGACGATTTTACTATTTGGACCAGTGCAGCGAGAGCACCAGTGATGGAGCGGCGTCTCCAGCTGGCTGTAGACCGCGTTGAAAGATGGGGTGACATGAACGGGTTTCGTTTTTCAGGCGACAAGACCGTTGCGATGCATTTTTGTCGTCGCCAGCGATGTGATGATCTGAGCATCCGTCTATATGGTCGCTCTATTCCAAATAAGGCCGTGGCCAGGTATCTTCGGATACACTTTGACCGCCGCCTTACATATAACGCACATCTTAAAATGTTACGCGATCGATGCTTTAAATCTCTCAACATACTAAAGTGTGTGTCTCGCACATCGTATGGGGCAGACAGAAGCACGCTTATGCTTTTATATCGTTCCCTCGTCCGCTCCAAACTGGATTATGCATGCTTTGTTTATGATGGCGCGTCTGAATCCAGCAAGCGTGTTCTTGATACCGTCCACCATACTGCCATTCGCATTGCTACTGGGGCGTTTCGCACATCACCTTCCGTCAGCCTTTTAACGGAGGCACACGAACCACCACTTTCGACGAGGAGGAAAATGCTTGGCATGCGTTATGCCTTGAAGCTGCGGCAGTTCCCACTTCACCCGACATATTCTGCAATATTTTCGCGGTTTGCAGTAAGTTCTCTTCGTCATGGGCCGCAGCAGCACGCTTTAACTTTTGGTTCCCGAATGAGAGCGTTATTGCTTGAGAGCGGAATTCCTGTTCGGGGTGTAAGGCAAGTAAGCCGCCTGGCTTCTCCTCCCTGGCAAATGACCACACCCTTCATTGACACCTCGCTTACGGAAATTAGGAAAAAAGACGTCACGCCACACCTATTGAGATCCAGGGCAGTTGAGCTTTTGGCGTGTTATGAAGGATATACCCTGACATACACAGACGGATCCAAAACCTCGGATGGCGTGGGTTGTGCTTTCGTTAGCGGGTCCGTCACTCGATCGTTCTCGTTACCGGCCCACTCGTCAGTTTTTACGGCGGAATTAGTTGCAATCACCAAGGCGATATGTTTCATCGAAGTGGGTGAAGAATCTTCACACGCCATTTTTACAGATTCACTGAGCAGTCTCTCTGCACTGAAGTCTTTTTATCCATCATGTCCCCTTTTACAGGACATTTTATCACGCCTGACACAATTGAATCGGGTTGGAAAGAGAGTTGCACTATGCTGGATCCCTAGTCACGTCGGTATCGTGGGCAACGAACTGGCTGATGCCGCTGCTAAGCGAGCAGCGGTAGCACCATATACCCGGTTTTTGCCTATCCCTGCCAGAGATTTTTACCCGGCAGTCAAGACCTTCCTGAGAAGCAGATTGCAGCGCTGTTGGGACCAGGTGGGGGGCAATAAGCTCAGGGCAATAAAGACAGAGTTGGGCTTGTGGTCGTCATGCTCTCGCAGTGTGCGGTGGGAAGAGGTGGTTTTATGCAGGCTGCGCATTGGGCATACCTATGCCACCCATGGCCATCTGTTACATGGAGCCGACAGACCCCTATGCCAGCGGTGTGGTGCCGTCCTGACTGTCCATCATGTCATTATATCATGTCCATGCCTCTTCGAAGAACGACGACGTCACTTTGGTTCACAGGCTTCGACCCTGACGATAAACGATGTGCTTGGTGACAGTTCCTCCTTTCTTGGTCCCAAACAGCTCTTTTCGTTTTTAAAAGATATTGATTTTCAAGTCATTTTCACACCGTACTAATTAACAGCATAGTTATGGGCGCAAAATGACCACTGCAGTCGACGCGCCCGAAAACTCCAATGAACAACAAAGGACTACTATAGAGGCATAACGGAATGATCTCATCAAAATGGCTGTCAATAAGCTCACATCATTAATCTTCGCCATGACAGGGTCGTCTGATCGGGGCTCTCCCCCCTCCCCATCCCTACCCCTGCAACGAAGAACTTCAAAGAACGCCTCTTCAGTATGTCGTGCAATCGCCCCTAAATGTCTTAGAGGTCAATGACTGTCCATTGCAGGTGTTTCCACACCCAAAAAGTTTCTCTAACAATTCTGGTTTCGGAGCAACAGCGGTTTCGATTACACTGCACGGCGATCTACGGCCTACGCGGGCGGCGAGCGGCAACCAACAATGCGGCAAAACGTCCGCGGCAAACCGACAGTTGTTACGTTAAAGGAGCCGTTCATATTATAAATCAGTGATCAAATCACCTAAACCACACACTGCTGTACTCATCATTACACAACGAGCACGTCTGTGTACTTTTTCTGTCTCAGGACATGGTCTCGTATCTACTAGGATTGCGAGCTGAGAAATTGGAAGTTGGTGAAAATTTAACCATTTTTGCCCGGCATATTCGGGTGAATCATCGACCCAGCAGCATACAACTTAATACCACTCGCAACATATCGCTGAGACCAAGCCACTAATGTGTTCAGCTAGTCTTATATAGCTCTATCAGTATTACTCCTAAAATGGAGAGGCATGGGTCGTTTCACCCCCAATTTAACTGTTCGCGTTATGAAAAACGGCGAAACAGGGGGACGGTTATGTCATGGCAGTCTAACTAAGGGATACATATCCATGTGATGCACCGACACGTGTCATAAGGGATGATCATTTATAGGAAATCTCAAAATACTCGGGCTATAGCCCACCAAAAATGGCGTCGCTGCTTTCCTGTCAACTGGTAAAATACTCATTTCTGATATTGCTGGTTCTCAATTACCTCAGCGTGGATGCACTGTTGCTGATGGCTATCTGACAGGCTGCTAACATGACGCCGACGCTCAGCCCCACCGCTCACTCCCACACCCCTCTAGCGCTACCTGTTGGGACAGTGCTCACGTGCGAAGCCAACCCCTCCCGGTGCTCATAATCTACCCCCACCTCGACTATCGACTATCGGCGACTATCGGCTACCGTCTTTGAACGTCATACGGCACCAAGTTAGGTTAGTCTGACAACTTAAATCAGCGGGCCCCCTGTACGGGCAGGGCCGGTAATCCTCGCCGACGCTGCTGAGCTGGAGCATCGGGAATATCTGACCAGTCTGGGCCGGTCGGGTTGGGCCAAGTTGAGTTGTTTCCCCAGTTGGAAGGTGGCAACGTATTACCTAGTTAACAATGTGGCGTGTAGTCGATGCTTATTTGCAGCGTATGGCACAGCGTATATAATTTTAACGTGTCAACCTTTTTACTGCGTATATCGCTCGAAATGAGATTTCCAATGGCTGGCTCGTCATGCACAATTACATTGCCTCGCACCCAAAAATACAACCACGTCTGCGCTTTCATGGCATCAACAACTGAATGCGGAAAAAAAGAAAGCACAGCCGTCAGCTGCATCGTGTGAATTGTAATCACGGGTCGTGTTTGTCTGTGCTGGTGTAATTTTTTATTTGTTTAGTTGTTTATTTAGGATATCAGCACTCCACAGGCAAAACCACCAACCCCAGAAGCAGTCCAGTTTTGAAAACAATGTTTGATGTAAGGTATTGTTGCTATCGTAATGTATCACATGTGTTGGGATACGTGATACGATACGTGAATGTAATGATACGATGAAGATACGATACGTGAATGTAATGTGTTGGGATACGTAAAAGTTATTTGAAAAAGGGCTCCTGCTATAAGACGTAGTCACAGCCGTTGTGAAACGAAGAAGGCCGCTGTGCCTGTCTTTTCAAGTACACAGGATTCCAAAAGTGAGAACAGCATAAACGTGTTATGGTGAGACTGATTTTCACAAAACTATTGTATTGCCGCTGGTGAGGATGTGACCATCATCCATCGTATAGTCAGCTAATTGTAATAGTGGCTTCAGCGGCCCAAGGCCAACAATACTGTTCGCAGCCATACATGTCTTTAGTAACTGGCCCCTACCGCCATGCAGTTCTTAGGTGAAAAACAAAAACTTGTGCAAGGTGTGTGGTAAGATTTTCCAGATGATTACGTGCAAGCTGTTTCAGGTGTGCTTTTAAATGCATTGACATCCTTTGATGTATGGTCGTTGCAAAAAAGACTTGAAGTATAGGTAATGTAGGCGTCGGAAATTCGGGGGATGTGGAGAAAGAGCCTGCTCATAGGAAAGCCGTCAGCCATCGTCACCTGGCCGTCGTGCCGAGTCCGGCATTCGCGCTCTGTCCGACCTTCGCCCGGGCCCCGATGCAGGAGCTGTTCGCCTTAAGACTCGAAATGTGTCGTGTAACACCGTCACCAATTTACCATGATATCAATCCAGTGTTTCCACTCGATCATGACACCTGCACCTTCAAGTGTGAGGCTGTATTCGGGCGTATGCGAGCGAACGGGTGAAGCATGAGAGGCGGCGGCGGACGGCAGCGGACGGCCCCCTCAGCCGACCGTCGCGCCGGCGGCCGCCGAGCGCGCCACGCGGAACGCCAAGTCCTCGGGTGGGATCTTGGCCACCTTGCGCAGCTCGCGCGTCTGCGTGACCGGGCACGCCATCTCTGTCCAGCTGACGGGCACCATCGGGTGGTCAGCTTCGCTGTACGCCAGCGCCACGCCCAGCTCGTTCTCGGCCGTCGACAGCACGTAGGAGAGCGCGTCGCCCAGCGACACCACCTTGGCCAGGATCACGTCCCCTGCCGGAAACGGCGGCGACGCGTCAGGCGGCCGGTGACGGTGGGCCGCCGCCACCGTATGTTGTACTTTCTTTCCAAACCTCTTCTTTAGACTCATATTGAAATCACAAACCTTGATAATCTGTTTATCTTTTGATAGCATTTTCTTTCTTCAGGCTCTTCAAGCTTTAAAAGCTGACAACGTCATGATTTTGGACGTCTTTGTCAACCACCGCTTGTTCAGGACTAAGTTTTCTTAGACCTAACTTTTGGACTGGTGGTGCACAGATGCTGGTAATTCGCCGTGTATACGCGCAACAAATATTTCACTTACCGCAAAGAAAAGAGATGAAGTGGGTCGTGGGCTAGTTGCACCTTTATATTTTATTTTTTGTTTATCTCAAGTGCATGCAGCCAGCAGACCGGTATAAATTTCACTCTTGTTTGCCGCTGAGCTTGAAGGCATTACTCTAAATGTTGTGCTGGTAGGATGGGTATATTCAACATATTGCGCTTGTGCTTTATTTACCGCAGAATTTCTTAGCACTAGTTTACAGAGCCGTGGTTCATCGTTCACCTAATCGCAAGTCATATGGTTTTTATTCCCGTTTCCCACCCAAACCGTTCTGGCAATCCTAAGGAAAGTTGAGCAGAGCTTTCAGGAGTGAGCCCCCGGCCAGTCTTTGTCGGCTTTCTTTCCCCTCGGTTCGACTTTGTCAGCGGGAAGGGGGGGGGGGGCGGGGTGTAATCAGCCCCGGAAACGACTGACCACACGCCGCCAAACAGATACGGAGAGGAGAGGGCCGAGGTGGAATTTCACACCTTGCAGCGTGGCGTCACCGCTGTGGGTTGAATCACCGTGCGCTGTCAAAATGACGTGGAAAGCATCGTGAACAGCATTTTTTATTCAGGGTTTTCAAAAACAATTGAGGAGCACTGGAAAATTTCAACGTACCTGCACTATGCTCACATCATAATATGGTATCCTCAAGGGCAAGAAGCTCCCAGATGTACGAAAAGTACCATTCGCGCATGGCCTAAGATATCTTTACGATTGGAGATGTTCTGTCTTTTCGATGATTAGCTCTCGGCCCACGGGCAAGCCAGATGGCTTCATAATTGCTTTACGGTGTCTGACAAGCAGGCTCAGTGACCGACCCTTGTGCCTAAAAATTGGCTTACCTGGATCGTTCGGAGCTCTTCACGACATGTACACAAAGGCTTCCATTATGTACACACACAGACACACACACATATATATATATATATATATATATATATATATATATATATATATATATATATATATATATACCAACAACATTAACGAGCAGCATCCAAAACACGGGCTCAGAAACGGCTTTAGCCACGAGATAATCAATCAATAACGTCCCATCTTTTCATGCATACCCAAACATAGAATACACGTTTGTGCAAACTGAACGCAAGGACCACTGCCAATATACGTGATTTATAGGGTGAAGTTACAAGCATACATGTGCATTATTTTAATTTAACCGAGAGAGCAGATAAACGCTAAACAGTGTACACCTGATAAGGGGTTTGCTTTAGCACACCTGTTTAAGAGATTGTGCCATGAACCAAGCGTGCGCTTGAGCTGACTTCATGCCTACTGACAAACGTCTTCTACTGATGATTGTACACGTGACGCACGTCTACTGATGGACTACCCCTGAATGTTAAGAAACGAATAGATGAGATTTAAGAAGAAGCGAAATGAGACCGCATAACCCTTTTAATTGCAATGAAAAGCAAGTAAGCCTCCACAATAACATGTAACTTTAAGGCCACCTAATAGCTGTTCACAGAATGAGCACGTTTACACAGCGTCGCTCAGATATCAAACATATCTTATTGACATCCCATTCTCTTTTTCAGAGGTTGGTTTGTAACCTTCTGCTAAACGTGTTAACTTTCTTGTTTACGGACTGTGTTGTAACTTCATCGCGAGTTATAGGACGAAAACTCAGTACGTCGTAACAAGAAGCATGAGCGCAATCATGACCCGCATTGTTTGCTTGTTCGGACACGTCCCGTCAGTTGTTAGAGATATGGTTCTCTAACACACTGCACGCCACGTAAAATTGCAACTGTTCAGCTTACAATGTTCAAGTTTTGAAATACACGCAATTTATTTCATACCACTAGAATACGTTGGTACGAAACAGTTGAAGCAAGCACTTCTGGATTCCCGTCCTGACCAGACATCCGTCTTCCCCCTCGTTAGACCTTCTCCAGCACTCCTCACAGGAATAGCGCTCGGAGGATAATGAGCCACGGAGGCGACTGACTTCGCACCCGGGAAAGGGTGCGGTGGGAAGGGGTGGGTGCTGCTTTTTCGCACCTTGTCAGCTTTGCGCCCCCTGAAAACGGGCATACACGGCTGAGGGGTGTCAGAGCTTCCTGTTCGCATCTCGTCGACTATGTATCAGCTGTAACGTGGTGTTTCCCGTCTGTGGCATTGGTACGGCGTTTGAGGCCAGGGCATCCTGCATTTTGAGCAGTGAAAATACAAGCACACCTCAGTCATACTTTCACATTTGCTCAAAAGCGCTTCCCGAAATGTTAACAAGGCTTTTGCATCGCACACTACATATTTTTGTTAGGAATTGAGCACAAAAGTTCACAAAAATGCTTTTAGCGGGAAAGATCTCGAAACTTTTAGTACTGGCTGTCACCTGCCAACTCATCGCTTCATCATGAATATACCGCTCGAATCCGGTCTTCCATTTATGACAGCTGGTAGTTTATGGAAAGGAATATGAAAACCGGTATTATCCCGTCATTGCCTCTGAGAAGTAAATACGTATCCGTCAAAACAAGCGTTTGGAAATATCGTCATACCAATACCGTGGCACGTGATTGCCGCCCTCGGACAAACCAACCCTATAGTTTTACTTGTATAGCATATGTTGACACACGATTTTGTACAAGTCATATTGATTACAAAAGTCACAATGCAGTGCTCGTCATGGAACAATTGTTGCATGCTGTTGTTGTATTGTGTCAGCATGCCCAAAGTCGGCCATACGACGCTGGACATGGCTGTCTGTGAGTTTGCGCCCTTCCTTTGCGATGGCCGAGGCCGAAGCTGAATCAAACGACGACCTCCCCTCCCCGCCCGGCGCCGACCCAACCCGGCAGAGGCGGGGACTCAGGCAACGCCAGGGGGGCAGAGACCTTATTATAGCCACTGGTAGACCCCGGTCCCGCTTACAAAAAGGGGCCTGGGTGAGAACATGCCAGACGCGAAGTGGACCTCCAGTGAGACGGTGCTCTTGCTGCGTACGCCGTGCTTACCGACCGTGCCCAGCACAACCTGGTGATCGTGCTGCCGTGTGTGCTTGGTGGCCTCTGTGGTGAACAGTGCGTGCTCTCCGGTCTTGAAGCTGTGTCTACGAGTCTGCTAGCTGTTTGGAATGTAAGTATACCGAAACGATCGAAATTGTGCCTTGTACTTGCTGTGTTTTTAAGCTGAGCTTTCGACCTTTGATTTTCTCCAAAGTTCAAATTCAACCACACTATGGCTAAACCATTGCTGCTACTTACAGTTCCGATGTTTAAACATGGGCTCACAATCCCGTTTGCGAAGAAAAAATCATTATTTTAGCTGGACGCCTGTGCGGTCATTTTTGCACTGAGCCTTTCTCGTTTTCGCCCAAACCGTAGAGACAGCATGGCGGGATGTATCAAATGAAGATTGCATGACAGTGTTTGAGATTTTTCGCCTAAAAGTACTTTTATGACATAGCGATACTTTGAGTTTTGACTGAATTTGTATACTATCAATGGAAAGCTCTGTTACAAAAGCGTGTTATTCTTTACTCAGGTAGACGTCGAAATAAATCAGATCAATAATGAATTCGCAGTGCTTTAAGCATCGGCTGGTTTAAAGCTGGCTTTCGTTTGTCTTGCTCTTTTTAGGTACCTTTATGATAGGCTCTCTGATTGCCTTCCGTTCACATTCTGTGTGGTTGTTTCTTCACGGCTGTGAATTAGGCTTTTTGCTACTAAATTCAAACATGAGTTTGCTATCCACTACCGTGTGTTAATAGTCTGGCTGATGACTACGTTTGATGTGGTTTGGTTGTGAAATAGAATGCAAACGCGGCAACGTTGAAAATTGCAAACTTTTTGACTTTTTGCTTGATCGGTCTTGAAACTGAACCCAATGCGTTGATCTGCAACTGGCGCTCTTTCTATCGACTTCCTAGAGTGCATTCTGGAATGCCTGCCCGCCCGTAGCCTACAACAGGGAAGCAACGTAGGACCTGGTCCGGGTAAACTTTGTATGGAAGACCCGCCACCTATTTGCGCTTGCGTCAGTTCTGCCCCCTCCTCATGGTGACAGGCGAAGCGATTAGGATGCACTGAGATGCGTCGCCGATGCTGGTCTGATCGCGCCACCATACGGTCAACTTACCGAGTATCCGAAGAAACTCCGTCTTTTTTCTTAAGAAACTACGTCTTTTTTTCTTAAGACACTCCGTCTTTTCCACAGGTCGCCAGAGACGAAGCACGGTTTCCTCAAGACGGGCTTTGGAGTCGACGAGGTGGACGAAGAGGTCGTCTTCCTGTCGCAGGTCGTGCGACACCACTCAACGAGTGAAAACGGTGTCGCCACCACCTCGACGAAGCGGTACTGTGTGGCGAAGGAAGAGCCCGGCGTTGCCCGTGCGGCCGAGGCGGTCATCGGCGAAGAGGACGTGCCTTACGCTCAGCGGCCGCTCACGGGCAAATGGTGAGTGCACGTGGTGGAGTGCACAACTTTTGGATTCGTTATGTGACTCGGGCCGTTACGTGGCATATAACGCGGTAAGGGTAGGAGTCAGCGTGTTTATGCATCATTGCAACACATCTGAGGACATTTTCTTACAAACTGCCTAATGTTCAAACCATCACAAAAAGCACAGGAAGTTTGACTATCGTGCTTCGTCGAAAATGACGAGTGAAAATGATGGTCACCAACATCCATGGTCATCAGCTAATATTGTGTTTTCGCGCCGAATTTCATGCTACACCTTGGTATATGTCAATACTCCTTCATCTTCACACATTGCATAGGACATGCGGCGTAAAAAGTATGCGAATGAGACGGTAAGAACAGGACTGCTTTTGCCCCAGGGATTCTGCCAGAGCACAGATTTTTTTCCGATAAGGTACTGAACATTAGTCGCCACCGTGCTGACCGAGGTCCCACTCTGGCAGGCCGACCGCCGGCATCGACACGCTGAAGAAGCCGCGCACCGCCTGGCGTCGGAGGCGAGCTTCCCGCCGTCTAGCACCGGTGTGCCGCGCCGTACCAGCTTTCGAAGCCTTCGCCGAGCATGTGAGCGCCCTCTCCCACGGCACCCTGGCGGCTGCGGACGCCGGATGGGGGGCGGGTGTCATGGCGCCCGGGTGGCCTCGGTGGTGTGCGACTGTTGCCTCCGTTATGCTGTTGTCTGGAGACGCCGATCATTGTTGACAGTCGGTTGCACTCGGGATACCTGCTAACCACACCATGTAAGTTAGCCCTGTACTTAACTGTATTAGGATTGGCAAGATCAGTTGCTCAGTATTTTCGCGGTGCCGGTCTTACCCCCGCCCCCTCTCCCACCCACCCCGTCCTCCAACGAAGCCGGAGGGGGAAATTTCCCCTTTGTCGTGCTACACTTGTAGATCTCATGACCTCGCCTGACCTCATGCGGCACCCCTCCACAGCCGGTGTTCGTGGAGGCGGACGGTCTGACCGTGTGTCAGCGGCTGGAGGCGGCCGTCAACCGACACCATCTCGTCCGGTCTGGCAGCGGCAACTACGAAGGTGAGTCGGCTGTGCGCCGCAAGCGCGGAGCTATCACTGTACGTGTCATGCTGCAAACCTGACCATGGCATCATGGCAGAACACCTCCTGTGCGTGGCACTGTGGCGGCAAGTCTAACCATGTGCCTTTCTCTGTTGCAGTGCCGTGTCCGCGGCCCGGCTGTCCGTCTCGTGTACGCGAGGAGCACCAGCGGCGCACGCGGGCCTGGTACGAGCTACCGCGACTCGCCGTACCCACCCGCTTCATCGTGGACGACTCGGACGGCAGCAGCGGCTTGGAGCGCGGACTGCCCGGCCTCTTCTGCGCGCTGTGCGACGCCTGCGCCGCCATCAAGGTAGGCCAGCGCTGGGCCACGCTCGAGCCGCTGCTGCGTGCGCCCGACAGTCGCGACGGCTGGCGTCCGGTGCGCACGCCGTCCGACCGCACCGCGCTCTACCTGCTAAGTCAATACGTGTACGGCGAGCGCGAGCGGTCGGATGCTGCCGGCGAGCCGCCCATCATGCCCACGCCGCTCGAGGACTCGGCGCTACTTCTCTGGAGCCGCTCTCAGGCCGTTGGCTTTGTGGCACTCAAGCGGCGCGGTCAGCTGATTGACGGCGGGCCCGAGGCATTCGCCATGGACGTGGTGGACATGGTGGCGGTGCGGCGCGCGTGCCGGCGCCGCGGCCACGTCACGCGCCTGTTAGACATGCTGCTAGTGGACCGACCGGACACGCCGCTCGGCTTCACGAAGCCGTCGCCGACCATGTGGCGGCTGCTGTTGCACTACCTGAAGGTGCGTCCGACGCTGCGGCCGCGCGTCTGGCTCGTCGAATGGGCCGGCCACGAGGGCTTCCGCACCAACGTCTGGGAGGAGTTACAGCGCCACAGTCGGCACGACTCCGAGTCGTCGTCGTCGTCGTCTTCAGCGGTGTCGTCGTCCGACGACGAGTAGCGAGCGCCGGCAGAGTGCCGGAGATCTGAGGTAGTGCGCGGGGCCGACCTGTTGTTCGGTCTTTCCGGCGAGAGCTGTCCTGAATTCGTCTGAAGCAATCGTTACTCAGCGATGTAGAGATATGACGTCACACGTATGCCACTCGCTAGCTTTAGTTCGCGGCGTGTCTGCTCGGCGGTGTGGCCCAGTCCACCACCACAAGCTGCCCATGTCATCGCCGTTGTGCGCCCTTGGTGGTTTATCTCCGCGCTGTATTCCGGGGGCATGACCGCGAGCTTTCTATTTGCTCATGTATGCATGTGTTTATATCCGGCATCGATCGGGCCCCGCGAGCTGACGTCCGCCGCCTCCCGCGGCAGTGTCCCGGTCGCGCGGAGCCCCTTCTAATCGCATTTCTCCATCCTTGTTGCGGTCGTACCTGTGGCTGTGTTGCTGAAGGGCGTCTCTTACCGTTGTACCGTGCAGTCCCCGTCTTCCTGTAAGCGCTCACCTGGCTTGCAAATGCCCTCGCTAGCAGCAGCAGCGGTGTTGATGCAGGCAGGGAAGGTCACGCTCGTTTTGGACTCGGTCTCGGAGCTGCGGCTGGGCGGATGGTTCGTTTAGAGTGCAGTGTCTGGTCTGTACGACTCCGGAACAAACCATCAACACCGCCTCTGCCCTGTGTATGTATGGTTATTAGCTAAGTGTTTTATCTCTACAGACGTGATGGTACATGTACGTTGCGAGTCATGCTGGGTTATGTGGTGGAAGAGGTGGATGTGTTCTCACGTGTGTCCGTGATATCGTCTCAGTATCAGTACAATACATCATCGCATCTTTACAATCCTCTTTTTGGGCTATGAGCAAGGAGCGCATGGTGTGAGCACGGCATCCTACCATCCGGTGAACGAGCCAATCGCATCCGCTGCTGTCGGGTACCTTATGGCCGGCCTGGCTCACTCTTCCAACTCGCACGGGTCACCCACCCAGCTTGTCTGGAGATCCATGTCACCAGCATCACCTACCGTTCTGCCTGGTGGTGCTCTCCCGGACAAGCACGGGACCAGGCTGGCGGACGACCCCGCGACGGCAGGTGGAGAAGAGAGCTGGCGGGGTCGGGGGTCAAATTCGTTGCGGGCGGCGCCAACGCGCTCGGCGGCATCCGGCTGGCCAGTTCAGGCTCTCTCTCTGGCTGAGCAGGGCGTTTGTGGTTGATATTTGTGGAACGATGCTCGTACACGTGCTGCAGTTGCTTGAAGCTAACCCTTTCGCAGTAAATCAGCCAATTGGTTCCCAGATGGCTCCTGATTTTAGTTGCATTTCCAATGATACTCGGGTATTTGACAACCGTGAGTTGCATCCACATCATCGCTGGGAGAACGCCTTTGAGTGCCTCATGGTTTCTTTTGCATTTGATTCGATTGACATGGCTTTTTAATTGGAACACGTTACTTTAAAGTGAGACACAAGGATTTTTGCGATCTTTGCAGTAGGCGTACAATACCGGTAGACTTATCGCTTAGGGTCGTGAATGGTTACAGTGACGAAAAATTGGGCATAAAGTAACTGAAAGACTTTCAAACTGCATACATTATGCAACATACTGTGTTGGTGATACTACAACCTGAATTCGTCCAACTGTTGACCTTCTGATTTTGTCAAGGGGCCCAAAAAGTGCCCAACGTTTTGCTCTTGAACTTATAGACATACGAATAAAAAGAGACATGCTCAGCCTTTGGCCACACGCCATTAAGAATGCTATGATGCCATCCGTCTGGGTTTTGCAGCTTCCAATGGGGCCGGCTAAATGTGGGACAAAATGAGACCGAACAGACAGGCCTGGAGAAAATGCGTCCTTCTGACAAGATGACCGTTGAGATACCGATACGGTATAACACGTCACCAGTCCTCTGGCCGGTTATATGGGTGTGACTTTAGGATGCAGTTCAAAGCATATTTGGTTGCGGAGATGATGGAACGATTGGTAGCATCAATAGCGACACGGCAACATAGCGAGTTCTGTCTAAACAGGGCGGAGATTTTCAGATTTGGGCGTCCCACCTTTGAATAACATTTTGTAGCTACTTCCTGCTGATCTGTGCCTGTAATCTACTGCACCGCATAACATGTCTCTTACTGCATAGCACTGGTCGAAAGCGGGCTTAGATTTCGGAGGTCAGCCGTCGCAGCGACACAAAACCAATGCCGTTGGGCGCAGAAGACAAAAGGGAATCGTACTGACAGCTGTTAGGGTCTTTACCGTCTTGCTCACGCAATTGAGCATATACCATGCGCCGTGGAGCTATTTTTTTGGTGCGAACTAATTTTTCATAATTGGCCAGAAATTTTGAGTGGACAAAGGAGATCAAAACGTGAAACCAACTTGTTGGTTGAAACAAACATATGTCCTGTGCATCTATAAAGAAACTCTCAACACTGGAGCACAGGTGACAAGAATAAATCATTACACTAAGCACGGGTCATATCATGTTGTTGAGAAGCATATGTCTTTGACTCTTGCTCTGGAGAAAGGTGCAAATTACGCACAAATGCCCCCTCCTTGGTGTCAATATAAAGGGGATGTGGCCGTGGTTCGTAAGGGATTTGATGTTAAGCCCGCACTGAATACTCTATACAGGAAATAAACATTACTTCAGTATTGTTCATTCGCTGCTTGAGCAATCATTTCGTTCATTTTGGCCGCTGTATGCCCATAGACATTCGAGGCAACGGGAATGAGGTTTGCGCAATTGCTAATGCTTACCGAGATGTCAAAATATGGCCGACGGCAGTAAGATAATAAAGCTGGCAAACGTGAATGTTTTTTTTTCTAAACCCTTTTGGCCTCCGCCAAACCATTTTACCTCAGTTGTTGGGTGGGCTGTAAGTCCCCATGAAAACGATGCGTTCAAAACTCCCTATTCTCGCGTTATATGTTTAACATATCGATGGAAAAAACTTCGCATAGATGTCATATCGTGAGAAGGCCGTCCATAAACAAACAGCATTAACTCACGCCCTGACACGAGTGTTTGATGCGTCCCCCCCCCCGCCCACTTAGGACTTTTTGAGAAAAACTTTCGGGTATGCCATGCGATCGCACCGAAAAGTTTTAGTTATCAATGGTAGATCTATTGCGCTTGTTTTGATATCGAAAACGTGTCTCTAGCACTTCTGGTTTCGGAGCAGCGGGGGTTTCGATTAACACTGCACGGCGATCTACGGCCTGCACTGGCGGATGGCGGCAACCAACAATGCCGCGGAAGGCGCGCAGTGGGCCGACAGTTGTTACATAAGCGGAACTATACATATCATCAACACATGATCCAAACACCTCAAACCATACACAGTTGTACTCATCATTACCCAAGGAGCACGATTGTTTAGACTTTATGGAGCTGAAAGGCATTGTCTCGTAGGTATGAGGATATAAAGGCGAGCTGTTTGATTTTCTGGAAAACTTGACCTTTGGCTGGGAAAGACTTATTGACCCCACGATACAACACTCATCGCCACTAGCGAGATCACGCTGAGACCAGTCCACTGGTTCTTTTCGCTGGCTCTGTAAAGCTCGATCTTCTTTAGTCTGGAAATGGCTGGTCGGGGGTTCGCATCGACCACCACCTTAAGAATTTGCGTCACTAGAGCGTCGAATCAGCGCGAGGGTGATGCCATTGTTGGCTACCAATTGCTGGTTCTCCATCTTATGCATCTGAAGCCTGCGATATTGTATGATCATTTATAAGTCATCTCAAGAATGTTCCGACATCAGGACACCAAACAAAACCGGCGCTGTTTTCCTACCAACTTGTGAGGCCTTCATGCCTGGTAATTGTCGGTTCTCAGTTCCCCAGGGTGGATGCGATGCATCTGACTGATAATCTGACAGACTGCTAACGTGACGCTTGCTCCCCCACCTTCCCCCACCCTCCGCGCTACCTGTTGGGACGGTGCACACGTGTAGAGCCAGCTGCTTTCGAGGCTCCTTATCTACCCTCTCGCTGGCTATCGGCTATCGGCTACCAGCTTTGAATAAGATCTAACGCAAGGCTAGGGTAAGTTGACGCCTCAAATCGGTGGGCCTCTCAGGACAGACAGGGCAGGGAATTCTCACCGACGCTAACAAGCCGAAGCATCGGGAAGATCTGACCAGGCTGGGCCGGTCGCCTTGGGCCAAGTTAAGCTGTTTCCCCAGTTGGAATGTGGCAACGTATTACCAACTTTGCAATGTGGCGTGTTGTTGCTTATTTGTGCAGTATGGTATAGCACATATCGTTTTAACCCGCCATTGTGTTTTAACGACCATGTACAACGCTCGGAATGGGATTTGCAATAATGTGCTTGTCACACCCATTGGCATTTGCTAGCACTAAGAACTACAGCCACCTCTGCGCTTCCAGGCATCAGAACCTGAATGTAGAACGAGGGAGAGCTCAAGTGTCAGTTGTTTCTTGTAAAATGTAATCACGTGCCGGGTGTATGTAATGAAGTAATGCGTAAAGTAATGCGCTGTCGCCGTTGTCGTAATGTGATGCTATTCACAGGCATACCTGTCTGTAGGTATCATTTTCACCGCCGTGGATTTTTTTTAGATGCAAATATATTTTTTGTGCAATGTGCGCAGAAATTTTTCCAGACTATGGAATGCAAGCTGTTTTCGGTGGGAATTCCGAATGCATTGATATGCCTTTGATTTGCCATCGTTGCAAAACAACGTTGAACAATAGATAATGTATGTGGCATAAAAGTACTGGGGTGTGGGAGTAAAAGCCTGATCATAGGACAGACTGTCGTCGTGCTAAGTCCGCCTTTCGCGTCCTGCTTCGCGCAGGCTCCAAAGCCAGCGCTGCTCGCCTTAAGACCCAAAATGTGCTGTGCAGCACAATCACCCATCTACCACATCAATCCAGCATTTAACCTCGATCAGCACACCTGCACCTTCAAGTGTGAGGCTGTATTCGGGCGTATGCGAGCGAACGGGTGAAGAATGCGAGGCGGCGGCGGACGGCAGCGGACGGCCTCCTCAGCCGACCGTCGCGCCGGCGGCCGCCGAGCGCGCCACGCGGAACGCCACGTCCTCCGGCGGGATCTTGGCCACCTAGCGCAGCTCGCGCGCCTGCGTGGCCGGGCATGCCATCTCTGTCCAGCTGACGGGCACCATCGGGTGGCCAGCTTCGCTGTACGACAGCGCCACGCCCAGCTCGTTCTCGGCCGTCGACAGCACGTAGGAGAGCGCGTCGCCCAGCGACACCACCTTGGCCAGCATCACGTCCCCCGCCGGAGACGGCGGCGACGCGTCAGGCGGCCGGTGGCGGCGGGCCGCCACCGTATGTTGTTCTTTCTTCCCAAACTTCTTTTGACTCATATGAAAGTCAAAAACCTTAATAATCTGTTTATCTTCTGATAACAATTTTTCCTTTAGGCCCATGAGGCTTTAAAAGCTGAAAACGTCATGATTTTGAATGTCTTTGTCAACACCACTTGTTCAGGACTAAGTTTTGTTAGAGCTAACTTTGAACTGGCGGTGCACAGATTTTGGTAATTCGCTGTGTAAACGCGCTACAAATATTCCACTTATCACAATGATAAGAGATTTAGTGCGTCGTAGGCCAGTTGCACCTTTAAATTTTGTCTTTTGTTAAATTAAAGTACATGCAGCTAGCAGACCGGTATAACTTTCACACATGTTTGCCGCCGAGCTTGGGGGCATTATTCTAAATATTGTGCTGGGCAGATGAACATATTCAACATATTGTGCTTGCGCTTTTTACCGCAGAACTTCTTAGCACTAGTTTACAGAACCGTCCTTCATCACTCAAATGATTGGAAGTCACATGGTTTTTTATTCTCATTATCGACCCAAAACGTCCCAGCAATCCTAAAAGAAAGTTGAGCAGAACTTTCAGGAGTGACGCCCCGGCCAGTATTTGCCGGCTATCTGTCCCCTCGGTTCGACTTTGTCAGCGGGGAGGGGGAGGGACATAATCAGCCTTGGAAACGACTGACCACACGCCACCAAACAGCTAATGAGAAAACAGGGTCGAGGTGGCATTTCACACCTTGCAGCGCGGCGTAACCGCTGTCGGTGGGATCACCGTGCGCTGTCAGAATGATGCCCGAAGCATAAAGAACAGCATATTGCATACACGGTTTTCAAAAAACAATTGAAGAGTATTTGAAAATGTAATCGAACCTGCTCCATGCCCACATCATAAGATGGTAAACTTAAGGGCAAGAAGGGCAAAGTCTCGTACATCTGGGCAAGCTCCCAGATGTACGAAAAGTACCATTCGCGCATGGCTTAAGATATGTTTACGATTGGAGATGTTCTGTCTTTCCGATGGCCAGCTCTCGGACCACGGGGAAGCCAGGTGGCTTCATAATTGCTCTTTGGTGTCTGACAAGCAGGCTCAGTGACCGACCTTTGTGCTTTAAAACTGGCTTGCCTGGATCGTTCGGAGCTCTTCACGACATATACACAAAGGCTTCCACTTTATATACATATACATATATATATACATATATATATATATATATATATATATATATATGTATAAAAACAGTTATATATACAAACATAAACAACTATATATAAAAAACAAAACAGAAAACAGAAAACAGTTAAAACAGAAAGCAGCATCCAGAACATGGCCTCAGAAACGACTTTGGCCACGATATAAGCAATCAATTACGTCCCGTCATTTCATGCACGGTCATAGAATATACTTTTATGCAAGCTGTGAACGCAGGATTGTTTCCAATATACGTGATTTATAGGGTAAAGTTACAAGCATACATGTGCATGATTTTAGTTTCACTGAGAGCTCAGATAGACGCTAAATAGTGCACACCTGATATGGGGTTTGCTTTGGCACGCCTATTTAAGAGATTGTGTCATGACCCAAACGTGTGTTTGAGCTGGCTTTATGTCTACTGACAAACGTCTTCTACTGACGATTATACACGTGACGCACGTCTACTGTTTGAATGTCCCTGAATGTCAAAAAAACGAATAGATGAGATTTAAGAAGAAGTAGAGAGACCGCATAGCCCTTTTGATTGTAATGAAAAGCAAATACGCCTCCACAATAACATGTTCCCTTAAGGGCACCTAATACCTGTTCACAGTATGAGCACATTAACACAGCGTCGATCAGATATCAAACATATCTTATTGACATCCCATTCTTTTTTTCGGAGGCTTGTTTGTAACATTCTGCTAAACGGGTTAACGCTCTTATTACGAGTTGTGTTGTAACTTCATCGCGAGTTATAGGACGACAAAACTCAGTACGCCGTAACAAGAAGCATGAGCGCAATCATGACCCACCTTGTTTCCTCTGTCGGACACGCTCCGTCAGTTGTTAGAGATATGGTTCTCTAACACACTGCACGCCACGTAAAATTGCAACTGTTCAGCTTACAATGTTCAAGTTTTGAAATACACGCAATTTATTTCATACCACTAGAATAGGTTGATACGAAACAGTTGAAGCAAGCACTTCTGGATTCCCGTCCTGACCAGACATCCGTCTTCCCCCTCGCTAGACCTTCTCCAGCACTCCTCACAGGAATAGCGCTCGGAGGATAATGAGCCACGGAAGCGACTGACTTCGCATCCGGGAAAAGGTGCGGTGGGAAGGGGTGGGTGCTGCTTTTTCGCACCTCGTCAGCTTTGCGCCCCCTGAAAACGGGCATACACGGCTGAGGGGTGTCAGAGCTTCCTGTTCGCATCTCGTCGACTATGTATCAACTGCAACGTGGTGTTTTCAGTCTGTGGTATCGGCACAGCGTTTGAGGCCAGGGCATCCTGCATTTTGAGCAGTGAAAATACAAGCACACTTCAGTCATAATTTCACACTTTCTCAAAAGCGCTTGCCGAAATGTTAAGAAGGCTTTTGCATCGCGCAGTACATATTTTTGTTAGGAATTGCGCACAAAATTTCACAAATTGCCTTTTAGCGGGAAAGATCTCGATACTTTTTGGTATTGGCTGTCAGCTGCCAACTCATCGCTTCATCATGAATATATCGCTCGAATCCGGTCTTCTATTTATGACAGCTGGTAGTCTATGCAAAGGAACATGACAACCGTTATTGTTCCGTCATTGCCCTTGAGAAGCAAATACGCATCCGTCAAAACAAGCGTTTGGAAATATCGTCATACCAATACCGTGACACGTGCTTGCTGGCCTCAGACAAATCAACCCTATAGTTGTACTTGTATAACATACGTTGACACACGATTTTGTACAAGGCATATTGATTAGAAAAGTCACAATGCAGTGCTCGTCATGGAACAAATTGACGATGAATTCGCAAAAAAAAAACGAATAGCGCTTTTCATCCCACATGACAGTCCTAATATTATTTGCACATCAAGTTACGAATAATTCGTTTGTCAAGTGCTTCTGTCATGTTTTGCACGAGCAGCACCCTTTGCTCTTATGGGACGTAATCAATAAGCAGAATACAACATGAGTTATGTCAACGCATTTTCCTTCCTTATTTGCAATCGGTTTTCCGCTAGTTGGTGCCAATATCTACGCTATATCCGTTCAACGCGTGTTACTGAAAGATGAGCTTTGTCATGGCTTTCCTTTCCTTTTCATGGGGAGATGGGACAGAAGAAACATGGATCATCGCCACGCCTTCTTGCGTCATTTCACATAGGGAAGAAATGTTAATGTCTGCATCACTCTTGAATGTATACACCGTTTACACCCTATTTGCTGCACACACGCAAAGAGACATTAATGTCCCTGAGTTTTGATTTTATTGTGCTGGAAAACGGGGTGAAAGCATTGGGCCGGAAAGAAACTGTCATTTGGCCTAATGCCAACATCGATGTCTTGAAATTTCTGGTGCCTGTAGTATCGTAGCGTGATCTGTTCTGCGGTTTCTGCAACCTGTTTGAAATGTTTGCGATGTAGTTCAGATATGAAGACAAGCATTTGGCTTCGATGTCTTCTGGTTATCTTGAGGTTTGTGTTGTGTCAGCATGCCCAAAGTCGGCCATACGACGCTGGACATGGCTGTCTGTGAGTATGCGCCGTTCGTTTGCGATGCCCGATGCCGAAGCTGAATCAAACGACGACCTCCCCTCTCTGCCCGGCGCCGGCCCAACCCGGCAGAGGCGGGGACTCAGGCAACGCCAGGGGGCAGAGACCTTATTATAGCCACTGGTAGACCCCGGTCCCGCTTACAAAAAGGGGCCTGGGTGAGAACATGCCAGACGCGAAGTGGACCTCCAGTGAGACGGTGCTCTTGCTGCGTACGCTGTGCTTACCGGCCGTGCCCAGCGCAACCTGGTGATCGTGCTGCCGTGTGTGCTTGGTGGCCTCTGTGGTGAACGGTGCGTGCTCTCCGGTCTTGAAGCTGTGTCTACGGGTCTGCTAGCTGTTTGCAATGTAAGTATACCGAAACAATCGAAATTGTGCCACCAATAATGAATTCGCAATGCTTCAAGCATCTGTTGGCTTAAAGCTGCCTTTCGTTTGGCTTGCTCTTTTTAGGTACCTTTATGATAGGCTCTCTGATTGCCTTCCGTTCACATTCTGTGTGGTTGTTTCTTCACGGCTGTGAATTAGACTTTTTGCTACTAAATTCAAACATTAGTTTGCTATCCACTAGCTTGTGTTAATAGTCTGGCTGATGACCACGTTTCATGTGTCCTGGTTGTAAAATAGAATGCAAACGCGGCAATGTTGAAATTGGAAACTTTTTGACTTTTTGCTTAATCGGTCTTGAAACTGAACCCAATGCGCTGATCTGCAACTCGCGCTCTTTCTATCGACTTCCTAGAGTGCATTCTGGAATTCCTACCCGCCCGTAACCTACAACAGGGAGGTAACGTGGGAACTGGTCCGGGTAAATTTTGTATGGAAGACCGGCCACCTATTTGCGCTTACGTCAGTTCTGCCCCTCTCCTCATGGTGACAGGCGAAGTGATTCGGTTGCACTGAGATGTGTCACCGATGTTGGTCTGATCGCGCCACCATACGGTCAACTTACCGAGTATCCGAAGAAACTCCGTCTTTTTTCTTAAGAAACTCCGTCTTTTTTCTTCAGAAACTCCGTTTTTTCTTAAGAAACTCCGTCTTTTTTCTTCAGAAACTCCGTCTTTTTTCTTAAGAAACTCCGTCTTTTTCTTAAGAAACTCCGTCTTTTTTCTTAAGAAACTCCGTCTTTTTTCTTCAGAAACTCCGTCTTTTTCTTAAGAAACTCCGTCTTTTTCTTAAGAAACTCCGTCTTTTCCACAGGTCGCCAGAGACGAAGAACGGTTTCCTCAAGACGGGCTTTGGAGTCGACGAGGTGGACGAAGAGGTCGTCTTCCTGTCGCAGGTCGTGCGACACCACTCAACGAGTGAAAACGGTGTCGCCACCACCTCGCCGAAGCGGCGCTGTGTGGCGAAGGAAGAGCTCGGCGTTGCCCGTGCGGCCGAGGCGGTCATCGCCGAAGAGGACGTGCCTTACGCTCAGCGGCCGCTCACGGGCAAACGGTGAGTACACGTGGTGGAGTGCACAACTTTTGGATTCGTTATGTGACTTGGGCCATTATGTAGCATCTAACGCGGTAAGGGTGGGAGGCAGCGTGTTTATGTACCATTGCAACACATCTGAGGACATTTTCTTACAAACTGCCTAATGTTCAAACCATCACAAAAAGCACAGGAAGTTTGACTGTCGTGTTTCGTCGAAAATGACGAGTGAAAATGACGGTCATCAACATCCATGGTCGTAAGGTAATATTGTGTTTTCGCGCCAAATTTCATGCTACACCTTGGTATATGTCATCTCCACACATTGCATAGGACATGCGGCGTAAAAAGTATGCGAATGAGACGGTAAAAACAGAACTGCTTCTGCCCATGGGATCCTGCCAGAGCACAGATTTTTTTCCGAAAAGGTACTGAACATTAGTCGCCACCGTGCTGACCGAGGTCCCACTCTGGCAGGCCGACCGCCGGCATTGACACGTTGAAGAAGCCGCGCACCGCCTGGCGTCGGAGGCGAGCTTCCCGCCGTCTAGCACCGGTGTGCCGCGCCGTACCAGCTTTCGAAGCCTTCGCCGAGCATGTGAGCGCCCTCTCCCACGGCACCCTGGCGGCTGCGGACGCCGGATGGGGGGCGGGTGTCATGGCGCCCGGGTGGCCTCGGTGGTGTGCGACTGTTGCCTCCGTTATGCTTTTGTCTGGAGACGCCGATCATTGTTGACAGTCGGTTGCACTCGGGATACCTGCTAACCACACCATGTAAGTTAGCCCTGTACTTAACTGTATTAGGATTGGCAAGATCAGTTGCTCAGTATTTTCGCGGTGCCGGTCTTACCCCCGCCCCCTCTCCCACCCACCCCGTCCTCCAACGAAGCCGGAGGGGGAAATTTCCCCTTTGTCGTGCTACACTTGTAGATCTCATGACCTCGCCTGACCTCATGCGGCACCCCTCCACAGCCGGTGTTCGTGGAGGCGGACGGTCTGACCGTGTGTCAGCGGCTGGAGGCGGCCGTCAACCGACACCATCTCGTCCGGTCTGGCAGCGGCAACTACGAAGGTGAGTCGGCTGTGCGCCGCAAGCGCGGAGCTATCACTGTACGTGTCATGCTGCAAACCTGACCATGGCATCATGGCAGAACACCTCATGTGCGTGGTGCTGTGGCGGCAAGTCTAACCATGTGCCTTCCTCTGTTGCAGTGCCGTGTCCGCGGCCCGGCTGTCCGTCTCGTGTACGCGAGGAGCACCAGCGGCGCACGCGGGCTTGGCACGAGCTACCGCGACTCGCCGTACCCACCCGTTTCATCGTGGACGACTCGGACAGCAGCAGCGGCTTGGAGCGCGGACTGCCCGGCCTCTTCTGCGCGCTGTGCGACGCCTGCGCCGCCGTCAAGGTAGGCCAGCGCTGGGTCCCGCTCGAGCCGCTGCTGCGTGCGCCTGACAGTCGCGACGGCTGGCGTCCGGTGCGCACGCCGTCCGACCGCACCGTGCTCTACCTGCTAAGTCAGTACGTGTACGGCGAGCGCGAGCGGTCGGATGCTGCCGGCGAGCCGCCCATCATGCCCACGCCGCTCGAGGACTCGGCGCTGCTCCTCTGGAGCCGCTCTCAGGCCGTTGGCTTTGTGGCACTCAAGCGGCGCGGTCAGCTGATTGACGGCGGGCCCGAGGCATTCGCCATGGACGTGGTGGACATGGTGGCGGTGCGGCGCGCGTGCCGGCGCCACGGCCACGTCACGCGCCTGCTAGACATGCTGCTGGTCGACCGGCCGGACACGCCGCTCGGCTTCTCGAAGCCGTCGCCGACCATGTGGCGGCTGCTGTTGCACTACCTGACGGCGCGTCCGGCGCTGCGGCCGCGTGTCTGGGTCGTCGAATGGGCCGGCCACGAGGGATTTCGCACCAACGTCTGGGAGGAGTTACAGCGCCGCAGTCGACACGACTCCGAGTCGTCGTCGTCGTCGTCGTCAGCGGTGTCGTCATCCGACGACGAGTAGCGAGCGCCGGCAGAGTGCTGGAGATCTGAGGTAGTGCGCGGGGCCGACCTGTTGTTCGGTCTTTCCGGCGAGAGCTGTCCTGAATTCGTGTGAAGCAATCGTCACTTTGCGATGTAGACCTATGACGTCACACATATGCCAATGCCTTGGATTAGTTCGCGGCGTGACTGCTCGGCGGTGTGGCCCAGCCCACCACCCCAAGCTGCCCATGTCATCGCCACTGTGCGCCCATGGTGGGTTTATCTCCCCGCTGTTTTCCGGGGGGCATGATAGCGAGCTCCCGATTTGCTCATGTATGCGTGTGTTTATGTCCGGCATCGATCGGGCCGCGCGAGCTGACGGCGGCCGCCTCCCGCAGCAATGTCCCGGCCGCGCGGAGCCCCTCTGATTGTATTTCTGCCATCCTTGTTGCTGTCGTAACTAGGACTGTGTCGCTGAAAGGCGTCTCTTACCGTTGTACCGTGCAGTCCTCGTCTTCCTGTAAGCGCTCACCTGGCTTGCAGAAGCCATCTCTACCAGCAGCAGCGGTACTGATGCAGGCACGGAAGGTCGCGCCCGTTTTGGACTTGGTCTTGGGGCTGCGCGGCTAGGCGGATGGTTCATTCAGAGTGCAGTGCCTGGTCTTACGATCCCCGGAAGGAACCTTCGACACCGCCTCTACCCTGTGTATAAATGGTTATTAGCCAAGTGTCTTATCTCTAAAGACGTGATGGTACATGCATATTGCGAGTCATGCTGGGTTTTGTGGTGGAAAAGGTAGATGTGTTTTCACGTGTGTCCATGATATCGTTTCAGCATCAGTACAATACATCATCGCATCTTTACTTTCTTCTTTTTGGGGTATGAGCAAAGAATGCCTGAAGTGACCGCGGCAGCCCAACATCCGCTGCACGAGCCAGCCGTGTCCGCCGCCGTCGCGTACCTTATGCCTGCCCTGGCTCACTTTTCCAACCAGCACGGGTCACCATGCAGACTGTCTGCAGATCCCCGTCACCAGGATCTCCTACCGGTCTGGCTGGTGGCGTTCTCCCGGGCAAGCACGGGACCAGGGAGGCTGAAGACCCCGCGTGGGCAGGTGGAGAGGAGAGCTGGTGTAGTCGGAGGTCAGGTCCGCTGGAGACGGCGCCGACTGTGGAACAATGCTCGTGCACGTGCTGTAAGCGTGGGGATAATCTACCAGGAGGGATGCTAAAGCCTTGTGACATACAAATGACGGTCTGTTCTCGGACACCACCTACATCTGCTTTTTGGTATCAAGGTTCACTAAAAAATCTACAAATACAGGCAGTCTTGTGGTGCCAGGGATATCCATGTGCTATGTAGGCGTATGAGAGCGACACCATTTGTCACGTAGATTACATCTCGTGGTGGCGGTATTAGCGGGTCCTGACGTCGCTTTGCCACACATCCAAAACAGCCTCGGTGGCGCCCTGTGCAGGCCGTGTAAACTGTACCTATTTTGCCGCTAGGCTGTAGAATTGAATTTGCAGTCATCACAGTGTTCCTTCAATGTCTGGAACTCTGTCTATAGGTGTTTGGGATCCTGGAATGATTTTCCGATCTATGACAGCACGTTGCCGCTCATATCGACCGCTTAGTACACCAGGTGTGAAAATGCCGCAAGCACGCGCAGCCAGACCTGAAATTCTTCGGCGACATCGTAGACTTTAAAATCTCCGCAGACAATAGCATACAGCTTGCTGGGTCGTCCTCGGCCGTTAGACATCTGTTAGCTGTCAAACGGGCTGCGCGCATGCGATAAGCCGGACGGTGGGATCATGAACGGTGTATGCTTGTATACGGGATGGGCTGAAGCTGCTCGCAGCCGATGTTTGCGCAGCAACGCGGTCATATGGATGGATTTAATTTGCTCCGCATGGGTTTTCAACTGAAAGATGTTACTTTTCCGTGAGACAGATTGGATGTTTGCGATCTTTGCAGCGTTTCAGCGGGCAGTACCGCCAGCCTTATTTTCGTGAATAGTTACAGTGGCAATTTGAAAAATGTTGGAAACAAAAAAAGCATGCAAAATGTCATTCTGGTGATACTGTAACCCGAATTCGTCCACCTATCGTCCACTTGTAGACGAAACGGACGGGTTTGAAGGCAATACGTCTTTCTGACAAGGTGATCGTTGAGGCGCGGATATGGTAAAAGACTGTACCAATTCTTCCCTTTGTCGTTGTCCCCCCCCCCCCGCGCACCTCCCCGCCGGCTCATATTGTCTGCAAGTCCACCGTGGGGGCATGGACGGTCAGTAAGGAGCAGTGAGAGGTAAGCCCCGACGTCATTAGATCCAAAGACACGTGATGTTTTCTTTTGACCAGTAATACTCATGGTGATGGCGGTTAGATGGGTTTGACGTTGGAATCCAGTTAATAGCATGCTTGATTGTGGAGATGATGAAGCGACTAGGAAAATCATCAGCGAGACCGCAGCCTAGCGAGCTCTGTTCAAACAGGGCAGAGATTTTCAGGTTGCGTCGCCCTAATAAGTCCCGGCGATGGGTTTTTTTCATCAGCACTTTGTATCTAATAACTGCTGATATTTGCATGTAATGTACCGCACTGCATTATGTTTTGTACTGCAACGCATAACCCGTCTTGTACTGCACAGCACTGGTAGAAAGCCAGCCTGAATTGTGAGGGTCCAGCGTAGCAGCGACGTCAAACCAATACTGTCAAATGCCGTTTGACGGAGGAGACAAGAGGAATCGTTTTGTCAACTGTCTGAGTCGGTTCAGTCTCGATCGCGCGCTGGAGTGCGAACTATGAGCTGTAAGGCTGTTCTTCGCTGGGGGATTTTTAATAATTGATCACAGGTGTCGTGTAGACAGAGAAGACGCAATCGTGGGACCAACTCCTTGGTTTAGACAATATATGTCATAGAAATCTATCGATGATGTCTCAACAATTAGGAGCATGTGTGATCAAGAGGAGCAGTCATTGCATGAAGAAATCCCCACATCGTGTGTTCGAAAAACACATGGCAGCTTCTCTTAACCTGAACACAATATAATTTGTACTTAGATATCTCTCTTTGATGCGATTATATAGGGGATGTCACCAGCAAACGATTCAACGTTTTGCCCGAACTGAATACCAAATACAATGAATTAGCATTATTTCAGGATTGCCCATTCGTCCTATGAATAATCCTTCCGTTTCTTCTGGCTGCTCTATGTTCATGACCATTCAAGACCAAGGGAAAGAGGCATAAGGCATGAGGCAGAGGGTAAAGCTGCTAATTCGTACCTAGTTATTTAAATATGGATGATAACAAATTGGTAAAAACTCTGTTATGTTAACTCTGAACTTAGAACTCTCTTAAGAACCCTGTGTTGCCTTGGCCATTTTGCCTCAGCCAAACAATTTTCACTTTTTGCTGTGTTGCCTGATACAAACAATGTAACGCACTAAAGCACTCGCGCGGAAGCATTCTCCATAGTCCTATGGTGACGTGGGCAGCAGCCTATCAACGCGTCGTTACGATGCCTTCAAATTCCTCCCAAACAATCTCAGGGACCGGACGATGTGCTCTAAAGTAAGAGATATAAAGATGCAGTTCGTCATTTCCTAATCGGAAGGCAGCGCTCAAGAGCGCAAAAGAATTTCACATTACAATTGTCCAGTAACATGATCGTGCACCATCGTAGCAATAAACCTTCAAACAATTGCGTTTTGATTGCCGATGTTACCTTTAATCCAATATCCGATTCTACCACAAACTACATAGGTTTCCGGATTCCGGCCTTGGCCAGTTAGTTCGAAATGATTCTTTTGACAATCGTGAGGAAGATGCGGAGCTTGTAAACTTGTGGTTGGTGGTACAAGCCAGCCGTCGCTTTACAGGTCTTAAGTCAACTGTGTCAGCTTTGATTCGGTGATACTCTATACAAAAGAGAAGAGCTGAAAGTCTGTCTCGCTTATATCGAGCGTGTGTAGCCTCTCGTTAAGCACGCCATTCAACAAATGCAGCAATTATCTACCTGCGTTCTCTAAAACTTACGACGCCTCTCGAGAAAGCATTTTTTCTCCCCGAATTGCCTTGTCATACGGACATGTACTTATTGCCGCTTATTGCAAACGTCAGCCATTAAAAGCAGTTTTAGACTACCCCCTGTTGTTTTCTAATCCGAGTTAGCGCCGCAAAACGGATCTTCCCGCCGCTAGCCCGCCGTCCGCTAGTCCTCTCGCTTGTCGGTTCACCGTCCGCTGGTCCTCCACCACCGGTCCTCCCGCCGATGGTCCTCCCCGCCGTTGGTCTAACCACCGCCGGTCCACCTTAAGCCTGACGGGGCGGAGGGGGTCGGCGACCGTTCAACAAAATCACGGTTGCGTTCAACGGATCAAGTTAATTTCATTTATAACGCGGGTACCACAGGCAAGACATCGGTTATAAGGACTGCTATAGAGGCATAACGGAATGATCTCATCAAAAGACTGTCAATAACCTCACATCATTAATCCTCGCCATGACAGGTTCGTCCGTCGGGCCTCCCCCCCCCCCCCCCCCCCCACCCCCCCCCCCCTCCCCCCCCCCCTCCCATCCCTACCTCTGCAACGAAGAACTGTAGAGATCACCTCTCCAGTATGCCGTGTAATCGCCCCAAATCTTTTAGAGGTCAATGGCTGTCCATTGCATGTGTTTCCGCACGCAAAAAAGTTGCTCTAACAATTCTAGTTTCGGAGCAACAGCGGTTTCCATTACACTGCACGGCGATCTACGGCCTGCGCGGGCGGCGAGCGGCACCAACAATGCGGCAAAACGTCCGCGGCAAGCCGACAGTTGTTACATTAAAGGAGTCGTTCATATCATACATCAGTGATCAAATCACCTAAACCACACACTGCTGTACTCATCATTACACAACGAGCACGCCTGTGTACTTTTTCTGTGTCAGGACATGGTCTCGTATCTACTAGGATCCCAGGCTGAGAAATTGGAAGTTGGTGAAAATGTAACCTTTGGCCCGGCATATTCGGGTAAATCATCGACCCAGCAGCCTACAACTTAATACCACTCGTAATATTCACTGAGACCAAGCCACTAATGTGTTCAGCTAGTCTTATATAGCTCTATCAGTATTAGTTCTAAAATGGAGGGGCATGGGTCGTTTCACCCCCAATTTAACAGTTTGCGTTATGAAAAACGGCGAAACAGGGGGACGGTTATGTCATGGCAGCCTAACGAAGGGATACGTATCCATGTGATGCACCGACACGTGTCATAACGCGTGATCATTTATAGGAAATCTCAAAGATACTCCGGCTTTAGCCCACCAAAAATGGTGTCACTGCTTTCCTGTCAACTGGCAAAATACTCATTTCTGATATTGCTGGTTCTCAATTACCTCAGCGTGGATGCACTGTTGCTGATGGCTATCTGACAGGCTGCTAACATGACGCTGACGCTCAGCCCCACCCCTCACTCCCCCACCCCTCCTCTAGCGCTACCTGTTGGGACAGTGCTCACGTGTGAAGCCAACCCCTTCCGGTGCTCACAATCTAACCTCTCCTCGTCTATCGGCTATCAGCGACTATCGGCTACCGTCTTTGAACGTCATACGGCACCAAGTTAGGTTAGCCTGACATCTTAAATCAGCGGGCCTCCTGTACGGGCAGGGCCGGTAATCCTCGCCGACGCTGCTGAGCTGGAGCATCGGGAACATCTGAACAGTCCGGGCCGGTCGGGTTGGGCCAAGTTGAGTTGTTTCCCCAGTTGGAAGGTGGCAACGTATTACCTAGTTCACAATGTGGCGTGTTGTCCATGCTTGTTTGCAGCGTATGGCACAGCGCATATAATTTTAACGTGTCAACCTTTTTTACTGCGTATATCGCTCGAAATGAGACTTCCAATGGCTGGCTCGGGATGCACAGTTACATTGCCTCGCACTTGAAATACAGCCACCTCTGCGCTTCCTGGCATCAACAACTGAATGTGGAAAAAGATAAAGCACAGCCGTCAGTTGCATCGTATGAATCGTAATCACGAGTCGTGTTTGTCTGTGCTGGTGTAATTTTTAATTTGTTTAGTTGTTTATTTAGGACATCAGCACTCCACACGCAAAAGCACCATCCCCGGAAGCAGTCCAGCTTTGAAAATAATGTTTGATGTAAGGTATTGTTGCTATCGTAATGTATCACATGTCTTGGGATACGTAATACGACACGTGAATGTAATGATACGATGAGGATACGATACGTGAATGTAGTGATACGATGAGGATGCGATACGTGAATGTAATGATACGATGAGGATACGATGCGTAAACGTAATGTGTTGGGATACGTAAAAGTTATTTACAGCCGTTGTGAAACGAGGAAGGCCGCTGTGCCTGTCTTTTTAAGTACACGGGATTCCAAAAGTGAGAAATGCATAAACGTGTTATGGTGTCACTGATTTTTACAAAGCTGTTGTATTGCCGATGGTGAGGATGTGACCTTCATCCATCGTATAGTCAGCTAACTGTAATAGTTGCTTCAGCGGCCCAAGGCCAACAATACTGTTCACAGCCATACATGTCTTTAGTGACTGGCCCCCACCGCCATGCAGTTCTTAGGTGAAAAAGCAACAAAATTGTGCAAGGTGTGTGGTAAGATTTTCCAGATGATTACATGCAAGCTGTTTTAGGTGTGCTTTCTAAATGCATTGATATCCTTTGATTTATGGTCGTTGCAAAACAGACTTGAATTTTAGATAATGTAGGCGTCGAAAATTCGGGGGATGTGGGGAAGAGCCTGCTCATAGGACAGCCGTCAGCCATCGTCACCTGGCCGTCGTGCCGAGTCTGGCCTTCGCGCTCTGTCCGACCTTCGCCCGGGCCCCGATGCAGGAGCTGTCCGCCTTAAGACCAGAAATGTGTCGTGTAACACCATCACCAATCTACCACGCCGCCAATCCAGCGCTTCCATTCGACCAGCACACCTGCGCCTTCAAGTGTGAGGCTGTATTCGTGCGTATGCGAGCGAACGGGTGATGTATGAGAGGGGGCGGCGGACGGCAGCGGACGGCCCCCTCAGCCGACCGTCGCGCCGGCGGCCGCCGAGCGCGCCACGCGGAACGCCACGTCCTCCGGCGGGATCTTGGCCACCTTGCGCAGCTCGCGCGTCTGCGTGGCCGGGCACGCCATCTCTGTCCAGCTGACGGGCACCATCGGATGGCCAGCCTCGCTGTACGCCAGCGCCACGCCCAGCTCGTTCTCGGCCGTCGACAGCACGTAGGAGAGCGCGTCTCCCAGCGACACCACCTTGGCCAGGATCACGTCCCCTGCCGGAGACGGCGGCGACGCGTCAGGCGGCCGGTGGCGGCGGGCCGCCACCGTATGTTGTTCTTTCTTTCCAAACTAGTTTAGGCTCATATAGAAACCAGCAACCTTAATAATCTGTTTATCTTCTGAAAACAATTTTTCCTTTAGGCCCTTGAGACTTTAAAAGCTGAAAACGTCATGATTTTCGATGTCTTTGTCAACACCACTTGTTCAGGACTAAGTTTTGTCAGACCTAACTTTGGACTGGCGCTGCACAGATGTTGGTAATTCGCCGTGTAAACGCGCTACAAATATTCAACTTATCACAATGATAAGAGATTTAGTGGGTCGTAGGCTAGATGCACCTTTAAATTTTGTCTTTTGTTAAATTAAAGTACATGCAGCTAGCAGACCGGTATAACTTAAGAAACCCCGTCCTTTCCACAGGTCGCCAGAGACGAGCACAGTTTGCTGGAGACTGCCTTTGGAGTCTACGAGGTGGACGAAGAGGTCGTCTTCCTGTCGCAGGTCGTGCGACACCACTCAACGAGTGAAAACGGTGTCGCCACCACCTCGACGAAGCGGTACTGTGTGGCGAAGGAAGAGCCCGGCGTTGCCCGTGCGGCCGAGGCGGTCATCGGCGAAGAGGACGTGCCTTACGCTCAGCGGCCGCTCACGGGCAAATGGTGAGTGCACGTGGTGGAGTGCACAACTTTCGGATTCGTTATGTGACTCGGGCCGTTACATGGCATATAACGCGGTAGGGGTAGGAGTCAGCGTGTTTATGCATCATTGTAACACATCCGAGGACATGTTCTTACAAACTGCCTAATGTTCAAACCATCACAAAACACGCAGGAAGTTTGACTGTCGTGTTTGGACGAAAATGATGAGTGAAACTGACAGTCACCAACATCCATGGTCATAAGTTAATATTGCGTTTTCGCGCCAAATTTCATGCTACACCACGGTATCTGTTAATATCCCTTCATCTCCACACATTGCGTAGGACATGCGGCGTAAAAAGTATGCGAATGAGAAGGTAAAAACAGGACTGCTTCTGCCCCCAGGATCCTGCCAGAGCACAGATTTTTTACAAAAAGGTACTAAACATTAGTCGCCACCGTGCTGACCGAGGTCTTACCCTGGCAGGCCGACCGCCGACATCGACACGCTGAAGAAGCCGCGCACCACCTGGCGTCGCAGGCGAGCTTTGTGCCGTCTAGCACCGGTGTGCCGCGCCGTACCAGCTTTCGAGGCCTTCGCCGAGCAGGTGAGCGCCCTCTCCCACGGCACCCTGGCGACTGCGGACGCCAGGTGGAGGGCGGATGTCATGGCGCCCGGGTGGCCTCGGTGGTGTGCGACTGTTGCCTCTGTTATGCTGTTGTCTGGAGACGCCGATCATTGTTGACAGTCGGTTGCACTCGGGATACCTGCTAACCACACCATGTAAGTTAGCCCTGTACTTAACTGTATTAGGATTGGCAAGATCAGTTGCTCAGTATTTTCGCGGTGCCGGTCTTACCCCCGCCCCCTCTCCCACCCACCCCGTCGTCCCACGAAGCCGGACGGGGAAATTTCCCCTTTGTCGTGCTACACTTGTAGGTCTCATAACCTCGCCTGACCTCATGCGGCACCCCTCCACAGCCGGTGGTCGTGGAGGCGGACGGTCTGACCGTGTGTCAGCGGCTGAAGGCGGCCGTCAACCGACACCAGCTCGTCCGGTCTGGCAGCGGCAACTACGAAGGTGAGTCGGCTGTGCGCCGCAAGCGCGGAGCTATCACTGTACGTGTCATGCTGCAAACCTGACCATGGCATCATGGCAGAACACCTCCTGTGCGTGGCACTGTGGCGGCAAGTCTAACCATGTGCCTTTCTCTGTTGCAGTGCCGTGTCCGCGGCCCGGCTGTCCGTCTCGTGTACGCGAGGAGCACCAGCGGCGCACGCGGGCCTGGTACGAGCTACCGCGACTCGCCGTACCCACCCGCTTCATCGCGGACGATTCGGACGGCAGCAGCGGCTTGGAGCGCGGACTGCTCGGCCTCTTCTGCGCTCTGTGCGACGCCTGCGCCGCCGTCAAGGTAGGCCAGCGCTGGGCCACGCTGGAGCCGCTGCTGCGTTCGCCTGACAGTCGCGACGGCTGGCGTCCGGTGCGCACGCCGTCCGACCGCACCGCGCTCTACCTGATAAGTCAATACGTGTACGGCGAGCGCGAGCGGTTGGATGCTGCCGGCGAGCCGCCCATCATGCCCACGCCGCTCGAGGACTCGGCGCTACTTCTCTGGAGCCGCTCTCAGGCCGTTGGCTTTGTGGCACTCAAGCGGCGCGGTCAGCTGATTGACGGCGGGCCCGAGGCATTCGCCATGGACGTGGTGGACATGGTGGCGGTGCGGCGCGCGTGCCGGCGCCGCGGCCACGTCACGCGCCTGTTAGACATGCTGCTAGTGGACCGACCGGACACGCCGCTCGGCTTCACGAAGCCGTCGCCGACCATGTGGCGGCTGCTGTTGCACTACCTGAAGGTGCGTCCGACGCTGCGGCCGCGCGTCTGGCTCGTCGAATGGGCCGGCCACGAGGGCTTCCGCACCAACGTCTGGGAGGAGTTACAGCGCCACAGTCGGCACGACTCCGAGTCGTCGTCGTCGTCGTCTTCAGCGGTGTCGTCGTCCGACGACGAGTAGCGAGCGCCGGCAGAGTGCCGGAGATCTGAGGTAGTGCGCGGGGCCGACCTGTTGTTCGGTCTTTCCGGTGAGATCTGCCCTTAATTCGTCTACAGCAATCGTCACTTAGCGATGTAGAGATATGACGTCACACGTATGCCACTCGCTAGCTTTAGTTCGCGGCGTGACTGCTCGGCGGTGTGGCCCAGCCCACCACCCCAAGCTGCCCATGTCATCGCCACTGTGTGTCCTTGGTGAGTTTATCTTCCCGCTGTATTCCGGGGACATGATCGTGACCTTTCGGATCGCTCATGTATGCGTGTGTTTATGTCCGGCATCGATCGGGCCGCCCGAGGTGACGCCCGCCGCCTCCCGCGGCACTGTCTCGGTCGCGTGGAGCCCCTCTGATTGTATTTCTCAATCCTTGCTGCGGTCGTACCTGTGGCTGTGTTGCTGAAAGGCGTCTCTTACCGTTGTACCGTGCAGGCCCCGTCTTCCTGTAAACGCTCATCTGGCTTGCAGAAGCCCTCGCTAGCAGCAGCAGCGGTGTTGATGCAGGCAGGGAAGGTCACGCTCGTTTTGGACTCGGTCTCGGAGCTGCGCGGATGAGCGGATGGTTCGCTTAGAGTGCAGTATCTGGTCTGTACGAACTCGGGAACAAACCATCAATACCGCCTCTGCCCTGTGTGTATATGGTTGTTAGCTAAGTGTTTTATCTCTACAGACGTGATGGTACATGTACGTTGCGAGTCATGCTGGGTTGTGTGGTGGAAGAGGTGGATGTGTTCTCACGGGTGTCAATGATATCGTCTCAGTATCAGTACAATACATCATCGCATCTTTAGTTTCCTCTTTTTGGGGTATGAGCAAGGAGCGCCTGGTGTGAGCACGGCAGCCTACCATCCGGTGAACGAGCCAGTCGTATCCGCTGCTGTCGGGTACCTTATGGCCGGCCTGGCTCACTCTTCCAACTCGCACGGGTCACCCACGCAGCTTGTCCGGAGGTCCATGTTACCAGCATCTCCTACCGGTCTGCCTGGTGGTGCTCTCCCGGACAAGCACGGGACCAGGCTGGCGGACGACCCCGCGACGGCAGGTGGAGAAGAGAGCTGGCGGGGTCGGAGGTCAAATTCGTTGCGGGCGGCGCCAACGTGCTCGGCGGCATCCGGCTGGCCAGTCCAGGCTCTGTCTGGCTGAACGAGGTGTCAGTGTCCGCTAGCTGTGGAACGATGCTCGTGCACGTGCTGCAGTTGCTTGAAGCTGACCCTTTCGCAGTAAATCAGCCAATTGGTTCCCAGATGGCTCCTGATTTTAGTTGCATTGTTAATGATACTCGGGTATTTGACAACCGTGAGTTGCATCCACATCATCGCTGGGAGAACGCCTTTGAGTGCCTCATGGTTTCTTTTGCATTTGATTCGATTGACATGGCTTTTTAATTGGAACACGTTACTTTATAGTGAGACACAAGGATTTTTGCGATCTTTGCAGTAGGCGTACAATACCGGAAGACTTATCGCTGAGGGTCGTGAATGGTTACAGTGACGAAAAATTGTGTCACTGTAACTTTGGCATAAAGTAACTGAAAGACTTTCAAACTGCATACATTATGCAACATATTATGTTGGTGATACTACAACCTGAATTCGTCCACCTGTTGACCTTCTGACTTTGTCAAGGAGCCCAAAAAGTGTCCAGCGTTTTGCTCTTGAACTTATAGACATACAAATAAAAAGAAACATGCTCAGCCTTTGGCCACACGCCATTAAGAATGTCCTGATGGCATCCGTCTGGGTTTTGCAGCTTCCACTGAGGCCGGCTAAATGTGGGACAAAATGAGACCGAACAGACAGGTCTGAAGAAAATGTGTCCTTCTGACAAGATGACCATTGAGATACCGATGCGGTATAACACGTCATCAGTCCTCTGGCTGGTTACATGGGTGTGACGTTAGGATGCAGTTGAAAGCATATTTGGTTGCGGAGATGATGGAACGATTGGTAGCATCATTAGCGACACGGCAACATAACGGGTCCTGTCTAAACAGGGCGGAGATTTTCAGATTTGGGCGTCCCACCCTAGCAGACGATCATTCTTTGAATAACATTTTGTAGCTACTTCCTGCTGATCTGTGCCTGTAATCTACTGCACCGCATAACATGTCTCTTACTGCATAGCACTGGTCGAAAGCGGGCCTAGATTTCGGAGGTCACCCGTCGCAGCGACACAAAACCAATGCCATTGGACGCAGAAGACAAAAGGGAATCGTACTGACAGCTGTTAGGGTCTTTACCGTATTGTTCACGCAATTGAGCATATACCGTGCGCCGTGTAGATATTTTTTTGGTGCGAACTAATTTCTCATAATTGGCCAGAAATTTTGAGTGGACAAAGGAGATCAAAACGTGAAGCCAACTTCTTGGTTGAAACAAACATATGTCCTGTGCGTCTATAAACAAACTCTCAACACTGGAGCACAGGTGACAAGAATAAATCATTACACTAAGCACGGGTCATATCATGTTGTTGAGAAGCATATGTCTGTGACTCTTGCTCTGGAGAAAGGTGCAAATTACGCACAAATACCCCCTCCTTGGTGTCAATATCAAGGGGATGTGGCCGTGGCTCGTAAGGGATTTGATGTTAAGCCCGCACTGAATACTCTATACAGGAGAGTTCAGTATTAGTTCAGTATTGTTCATTCGCTGCTTGAGCAATCATTTTGTTCATTTTGGCCGCTGTATGTCCATAGACATTCGAGGCAACGGGAATGAGGTTTGCGCAATTGCTAATGCTTACCGAGATGTCAAAATATGGCCGACGGCAGTAAGATAATAAAGCTGGCAAATGTGAATGTTTTTTGTCGAAACCCTTTTGGCCTCCGCCACACCATTTTACCTCAGTTGTTGGATGGGTTGTAAGTCCCCATGACAACGATGCGTTCAAAAGTTCCTATGCTCGCGTTATATGTTTAACATATCGATGGAAAAAACTTCGCAAGGATGTCATATCGTGAGAAGGCCGTCCGCAAACCAACAGCATTAACTCACGCCCTGACACGAGTGTTTGATGGGTCCCCCCCTCCCCCCCCCCCCCCCCCCGCCCACCTAGGACTTTTCAAGAAACCTTTCGGGTATACCATGCGATCGCACTGAAAAGTTTTAGCTATCAATGGTAGATCTATTGCGCTTGTTTTGACACCGAAAACGTGTCACTAGCTCTTCTGGTTTCGGAGCAGCGGGGGTTTCGATTAACACTGCACGGCGATCTGCGGCCTGCACTGGCGGATGGCGGCAACCAACCATGCCGCGGAAGGCGCGCAGTGGGCCGAAAATTGTTACAGAAACGGAGTCATACATGTCATAAACACATGATCAAAACACCTCAAACCATACACAGTTGTACTCATTATTACCCAAGGAGCACGATTGTTTAGACTTTATAGAGCTGAAAGGTATTGTCTCGTAGGTATGAGGATATAAAGCTGAGCTGTTTGATTTTCTGGAAAACTTGACCTTTGGCTGGGAAAGTTAGGGTGACTTATTGACGTAACGATACAACACTTATCACCACCGGCGAGAGCACGTTGAGACCAACCCACTGGTTCTTTTCGCTGGTTCTGTAATGCTCGATCTTCCTTAGTCTGGAAATGGCTGGTCGGGGGTACGCATCGACCACCATCTTAAAAATTCGTGTCATTAGAGCGTCGAATCAGCGCGAGGATGATGTCATTGTTGGCTACCAACTGCTGGTTCTCCATCCCATGCATCTGAAGCCTGCGATATTTTATGACCATTTATAAGACATATCAAAATGTTCCGGCATCAGGACACCAGACAAAACCGGCGCTGTTTTCCCACCAACTTGCGAGGCCTTCATGCCTGGTAATTGCCGGTTCTCAGTTCCCCAGGGTGGATGCGATGCATCTGACCGGTAATCTGACAGGCTGCTAACGTGACACTTCCTCCCCCACTTCCCCCACCCTTCCGCGCTACCTGTTGGGACGGTACACACGTGCAGAGCCAGTTGCTTACGGGGCTCTTTATCTACCCTCTCGCTGGCTATCGGCTATCGGCTACCAGTTTTGAATAAGATATATTTTATAGTCAAAATATATCTTATAGTATAAGATATATTTTATAGTTAAGATATATAAGATATATTTGAATAAGTCAACTTACCCTCGCAAGGCTAGGGTAAGTTGACGGTTCAAATCGGTGGGCCTATCAGGACAGACAGGGCAGGGAATTCTCACCGACGCTAACAAGCCGAAACATCGGGAAGATCTGACCAGGCTGGGCCGGTCGCCTTGGGCCAAGTTAAGCTGTTTCTCCAGCTGGAATGTGGCAACGTATTACCAACTTTACAATGTGGCGTGCTGTGGCTTATTTGTGCAATATGGTATAGCCCATGTGGTTTCAACCCGTCGTTGTTTTTACGACCACGTATAACGCCCTGAATGAGATTTGCAATGATGTTATAGTCACGCACAACCACCGCAGAACCATCGCAATTGGAATTACATAGAGGACAAGCTTGATGCTTTCTGGCTTTGCTCCCCGTCCATGGAATTCTGGGCGTGTTTGAGCGTGCTGCTCGGCCTATCGCAGCCTTTTACACTGTAATCTCCCGAGCTAAATTGTCCTGACCGCGCCAGGCCAGACACGTCGCCATCCAATTGTCAAGCGTTGTCATCGTGACCTGGCGCGAGAACACCACACCAGGGAGCTTCCACTCGTTAAAGAAAATGAAGTATTGTGTTTGATTTCAGCCGTTAGCGCTGATCCTAGCAGGGTGAAAGGCAGGCAACACTATTTGGTCTCAGCTACGGAGTGTGCCGTAAGATTCGATGACAAATATTTTGTTTCATAATTTTCTATCCTCACGTTACTTTTTCATGACATGGATAGCAACAACTTGGCATATATGACATCACCTGCGAACGCGTGTGCCAACTTTTGTGCGCAGAAACATGACGTGATGTGTATTTGCTGTATTACCAAATGCAAACAATGTGACGACTTCGCGCGGATATATTCTTCTCATTCCCGTGGCGACGTAGTTAGCTGCTTATCGACTTATCGTTACAGTGCCAAATAACTCCTCCTGCCCAACGGCTTCAGTGACTGAGAATGTGTTTTAAGCCGGAAATCAGGAGATGCAAACATTGCAACAAAAGGGATACTTTTTTATTCTAAAAAACGAGTGCGAAGCATGTCGTGACGTCCCTGTTATCGAGTGACAGGTAAAGTCATAGCCATATAAGTGGCGAATGGACCAGACGGCAACCGGGACAGCGCTGCACTACTGCACATTACATCTGTGCAGTAAGAGGATTGCGCACTATCGTAGGAATACAACATCGAAAGCATTGTTTACAGTTTACCGCTTGACGGCATCACAAAACCACTCATGGAGATCCGGCCGTAGCCATTTAAGTCTAAATGCTTCTGTCGCCCTTCATGACCAAGATGCAAAGGTTGTACACCCGTGATCTGGGCCCAGGCCAGTTGTCGCGTTATCAGTCTGAAGCTACCTCCTTCAGATTTCATTTTGTGGCACTGTCGTAATGCCATAAATCCACAACCTGTAGGTCTTCCTCGCTTATGTCCAGTGTTTATAGGCTTTGACTGCCGTAACGCACGACACACATCACAACAAGTAATTTAACAAATGCAGCAGCTTGCGTAGCTGCATCCCCTGGAAATGTACGATGCATCTAAAAGAAGGTTGGTTTACTTATTGCTTAGAAGAATATGAGCTCTGCAAGTAGTTTCAGAGTACCAACCGTTATTGTCTCGTGATACGATCCTGCGCCGGAAATCTGCAGTTCCCGCCGCTTGTCCTCCTGCCGCTGGTCGTGCCGCAGCCGGTCCTCCCGCCACTGGTCCTCTCACCACCGGTCCTGCCGCCGCCGGTCCTCCTGCGTCTGATCCTCCCGGCGCTGGTCCTACCACCACCGGTTCGCTCGCCTCCGGTCCTACTGCTGCTGGTCCTCCCGGTGGTGGTCATACCATCGCCGGTCCTCCTGCGTCTGGTCCTCCCGGCGCTGGTCCTACCACCACCGGTTCGCTCGCCTCCGGTCCTACTGCTGCTGGTCCTTCCGGTGGTGGTCATACCATCGCCGATCCTCCCGTCGCCTGTGCACGCATTTTGTGCACGTGTTTTCACAACAAATGTGTGTCTAGAATTTCTGGTTTCGGAGCTGCAGCGGTGGTCGGGGAAAACCGCACGGTAATCTACGGCCTGCACGAGCGGCGGAATGCAACCAGCGATGCTGCGGAACGCGTGAGACGAGCCGACAGTTGTTTCATTAACGGAGTCATACATGTCGTAAAGAAATGTTTAAAACACATGAAATCATAAACTGTTACGCTCAGAATTGCACAAGGAACACGACTCTTTGGATTTGGTGTAGCTAGAAACACTGCCTCGTATGTATGAGAATGTAATGTTAAAAAGTTTCATGCCCGGAAAAATACATTTTACCTGGCATATTTCAGTGGATGGCTGATGTAGCAGCATAAGGCTTGTAACCAATCGCGAGATCTCGTTGAGTCCAATTCACTGTTTTTTTTTTCGCTAGTTTTATATAATCATATCTTTCTCAGTTTGGAAATGGAAGAGTGGTCGCATCGACCCCTCTTCTATACTTTACGTGGTGTGTGCAAAGATTCTCCAGATAGTTAAACACAAGCTGTTTCAGAGCTTCAGAGCTTCCCTGTTCGCACCTCGTCTACTACGCATCAGCTGCAAGGTGATGTTTACGGCCTCTGGTATTAGTAAGGCGTTGGAGTGCAGGGTATTCTGCATTCTGTGCCGTGAATCACAATTACATCACGACCACATTTTAAACTGTGCTTTGAAGCGCTTTCCATGATGTTAAGGACCATTTTTCATCGTACAAGAAATATGTTTGGCGAATGTAAGCAACTTATTCTACGAAAGTACACATTTTGGTGGGAGAGATCTGGAAACCTGATTATGTTGTTTGTAAGCCAGCAGCACATTTTTGTCATGATTATTTTTTTGCTAGAGTTTTCAGCGGACGGCAGACGTACAGGGTATGATAGCGCAGGTGGAAGCCGATATTTAATAATGGTTATATGAACAAACGCTCACAGTCACATGCTTGTTGGTTCTGTTCCTGTGAACAGGCCCATCTCGGGCAACATCATCTGCCTTAAAGTGTATATTTACCGCATCAGACCTTAGGTTCCCAGTGATGAATAGCAGTCTTTGTAAGTCCACGTTACATCCTGTTTGCCAATGGCGCATGCGACCAAAACCTGAGAGTGGATCTGCGCAGCGAAACTGGCCTCGGTGTCAGCCATCTTTGAAATTGACTTGCCTCCCACGTACATTACATCATGAACAACGGCATACTAGTGAGACTAACAGAAGGATGCATAATTATGATCCATCTAGATTTATCACATCTGTAGTTTATTTCGTTCTACAGTAATGATCAACGAATGGGCAGATAGCTAGAACAAACAGTAGCTGTGAATGCCGCATGTTTTTACATGCCTTTGATTCATCATGTGCCAGTACATGCGCATGTTTACATCGGTTCCAAACAATCTCGAAGACCAGATGATGTGTGCAGCATGAACCTCTGGGTGTGTGCAGCGTATAAGCATACAATTTAATGTGAAACAGACAGGAAACAACAGGTATGCACAGAGGCCGCATGAAGGGTGTCTATTTGCAGCAAAAGAACATGTTACATGATCTTCAGAATGTCGAGTGGCTGCGATACCCAATGATTGAAGGTTAGCCCCTGCATGGAGAGGGATTTGATGTGACCTCCTCCCATCCTGACATTTGTTGATGCTACCTCTCTGGCATGTCGTGCAATCGAGCCCAAATTTCCAGTAGCCTGTTAGGAATTCACTGTGCGCGTTATGAAACCCAAAGAAACTGTCGCTAGGGTTTTTGGTTTCGGATCAGCAGCTATTTTTCAGAAACACTGCTCGGCGATCTACAGCCTGTGCGGGCGGCTGGGAGCAGACAGCGATTGCGAGGAACACGCCTAGTGCACCGACATTGGTGTATTAACCGAGCTATACATACATCATGAATACATTGTCAAAGGCATGAAACTTTACAATATTGTACACATATCTGAATAATTTTGGTTTCGTTCTGTGTCGCTGGTACGCATTACTTCTTTTTGATGAGCGATAAACCTCAAACGTCGGATTCTCGAGAAAAGTTTGATTATGCAAGCTTGACTATGGACATGATGGAATGATTAGGAGTATCATTAGCGAGACCGCAGCCCAGCGGGCTCTGTTCGAGCAGGGCAGGGATTTTCAGGTTGCATCGTCCTCATTAATCCCGGCGATCGTTTTAACATCAGCACTTTTTATCTGTTAACTGCTGATCTTTGCTTGTAATGTACCGCACTGCATTATGTTTTGTACTGCACCGCATAACCTGTCTTGTACTGCACAGCATTGGTAGAAAGCCAGCCTAGATCATGAGAGTCCAGCGTCGCATCGACATCGAACCAATGCCGTTGGACGGAGGAGATAAGGGGGAATGGTATTGTGAATTGCTTGATTCTGTTCAGTCTTGATCGCGCGCTGGAGTACAAACTATGAGCTGTAGGGCTGCTTTTTACTGAGGGATAGGGGGGGGGGGGGGGAGAGTTGCAATCATTGATCGCAGATGTGGTGCAGGCAGATGAGATCAAATCGTGAGATCAACCCCTTGGTTTAGACAAAGATATGTCAGGGGAATCAATCGATGATGTCTCAACAATTAGGAGCATGTATGATCAAGACGAGCAGTTATGACATGAAGAAATCTTCTCATCGGGTGTTCGAAAAATACATGGCAGCTACTCTTAACCTGAAGACAAATATAACTTTGACTTAAATATATATCTTTGATACAATTATATAGAGGATGTCACCAGTGAACGATTCAACGTTTCGCCCGAACTGAATACAAAATACAACGAATTAGCATTATTTCAGGATTGCCCATTCGCCCTATGAATGATCTTTCCGTTCATTCTGGCTGCTCTATGTTCATGACTATTTGAGACCAAGAGGCATGAGGCATGAGGCAGAGAGTTAAGTTGCTAATGCTTACCTAGATATTTAGGTATGGACGATAACAATTTAGTAAAACTCTGCTACGTTAACTCTGAACTTAGAATTCTCTTAACAACTCTGGGTTACCTTGGCCATTTTGCCTCAGACAAACAATTTTCACTTTTTGCTGCGTTGCCTGATGCAAACAATGTAACGCACTAAAGCAGTCGCGCAGACACATTCTCCATAGTCCCATGGTAACGTGGGCAGCAGCCTATTGACGCGTCGTTACAATGCCTTAAAATTCCTCCCTAACAACTTCAGGGACCGGACGATGTGCCCCAAGCTAAAAGATATAAAGATGCAGTTCGTCATTTCCTAATCGGAAGGCAGCGCTCAAGAGCGCAACAGTATTGCACATTACAATTGTGCAGTAATATGATCGTGCACCATCGAAGCAACAAACAATGAAACCATTGCTTTTTGATTGCCGATCTTGCCTTAAATCTCTCGTTGATGGCTCTTCTGTTACTAGTCCTCCCGCCGCCGGTCCTCCCACCGTCGGTCCTCCCACCGTTGGTCCTACCACCGCCAGTCCACCTTTAGCCTGACGGGGCGGAGGAGGTCGGCGACCGTTCAACAAACCATGGTTGCGCTCAACGTATCAAGTTGATTCAATTAACGCGGGTACCACAGAGAAGACATCGGTTGTAAGGACTGCTTTAGAGGCATAACGGGATGATCTCGTCAAAAAGACCGTCAATAAGCTCACATCATTAATCCTCGCCATGACAGGGGCGTCCGATCGGGCCCTCCCCATCCCCATCCCTACCTCTGCAACGAAGAACTGCAAAGGGCACCTCTCCAGTAGGTCGTGTAATCGCCCTCAAATCTCTTAGAGATCAATGGCTGTCCATTGCACGTGTATCTATACCAAAACAAGTTTGTCTAACAATTCTGGTTTCGGTGCAACAGCGGTTTCGATTGCGCTGCACGGCGATCTACGGCCTGCGCGGGCGGCGAGCGGCAACCAACAATGCGGCAAAACGTCCGCGGCAAGCCGACTGTTGTTACGTTAAAGGAGCCGTTCATATCATAAATCAGTGATCAAAACACCTAAACCACACACTGCTGTACTCATCATTACACAACCAGCACGCCTGTGTACATTTTCTGTCTCAGGACATGATCTCGTATCTACTAGCCTCCCGGGCTGGGAAATTGGAAGTTGGTAAATATTCATCCTTTGGCCCGGCACATTCGGGCAAATCATTGACCCAGCAGTATACAACTTAACATCAATCGCAACATATCGCTGAGACCAAGCCACTAACGTCTTTAGCTAGTCTTATATAGCTCTATCAGTATTAGTTCTAAAATGGAGAGGCATGGGTCGTTTCACCCCGAATTTAACAGTTCGCGTTATGAAAAACGGCGAAACAGTCGATCAGGGGATTTCCTGGTTCTCATTCTCATTCTCATTTCCTGGTTCCAAAAATAGTGTCGGGGCTTCCCTGCCAACTGGAAAGGTATTCATTTCCGATTATTACTGGTTCTCAATTGCCTCAGCGTGGATGCGCTGTTGCTGATGGCTATCTGACAGGCTGCTAACATGACGCCGACCCTCAGAACAGCTCCCCCCCCCCCCCCTCTCCCACCCCTCTAGCGCTACCTGCTGGGACGGTGCACACGTGCGAAGCCAACCCCTTCCGATGCTCATAATCTACCCTGTCCTCGACTATCGGCTACCGTCTTTGAACTGAAATCTGACGCCAGGTTTGGTTAGCCTGACAGCTTAAATCATCGGGCCCCCTGTACGGGCAGGGCCGGTAATCCTCGCCGACGCTGCTGAGCTGGAACATCGGGAACATGTAATCAGTCTGGGCCGGTCGGCTTTGGCCAAGTTGAGTTGTTTTCCCAATTGGAAGGTGGTAACGTATTACCTGGTTTGCAACGTGGCTTATTGTCGCTTATTTGCAAAGTATGGTAGAGCACATATAACTCCAACGTGCCAACCTTTTTAACTGCGTATATCGCTCAAAATGAGCCTTCCAATGGCTGGCTTGGTATGCACAATTACATTCCCTTGCACTCAGAAATACAGCCACCTCTGCGCTTCCTGGCATCAACAACTGGACGTGGAAAAAGGAAAAGCATAACTGTCGGTTGCATCGCGTGAATTGTAATCACGTGTCGTATGTATGTCCTGATGTAATTTATTTATATAGTTGTTTATTTAGGATATAAGCATTCCACCGGCAAAAGCACCAATCACGGAAGCAATCCAGTTTTGAGACCAATGTTTAATGTAAAACATTGTCGTTATCGTAATGTATCACATGTTGTGCATGTGTCGCATGTAATGTGATGGGATACGTAAAAGCTATTTGAAAAAGGCCTCCGGCTATGAGACGCAGTGACAGCCGTTGTGAAACGGCGACAACCGCTGTGCCTGTCTTTTTAAGTGCACAGGATGTCAAAAGTGAGAAAAGCATAAATGTGTCATGGTAAGACTGATTTCTACAAAACTGTTGCATTGCCGCTGGTGAGGCTGTGATCATCATTCATCGTATAATCAGCTAATTGTAATAGTTGCTTATCATAGTAATAGCGCCCCAAGGGCACCAATGTTGTTCATAGCTATGCATGTCTTTGGCATTTGGCTTCACCTCCATGCAGTTTTTAGGTGAATATACCATAATGTTGTACAAGGTGTGTGGTAAGATTTTCCAGATGATTACTTGCAAGCTGTTTTAGGTGTGCTTTCTGAACGCATTGATATCCTTTGATTTATGGTCGTTATAAAACAGACCTGATTTATAGGTAATGTACGCGACAAAAATCCGGGGGATGTGGGGGAAGAGCCTAGGGAGCCTCAAGAGCCTCATAGGACAGCCGTCAGCCATGGTTACATAGCCACCGTGCCGAGTCTGGCCTTCGCGCTCTGTCCGGCCTTCGCCCGGGCTCCGATGCAGGACCTGTCCGCCTTGAGACCAGAAATCGGTCGTGTAACACCGTCACCAATCTACCACGACAATCCAGGGCTTCCACTCCACCAGGACACCTGCACCTTCAAGTGTGAGGATGTATTCGGGCGTATGCGAGCGAACGGGTGAAGAATGAGAGGCGGCGGCGGACGGCAGCGGACAGCCCCCTCAGCCGACCGTCGCGCCGGCGGCCGCCGAGCGCGCCACGCGGAACGCCACGTCCTTCGGCGGGATCTTGGCCACCTTGCGCAGCCCGCGCGTCTGCGTGGCCGGGCACGCCATCTCTGTCCAGCTGACGGGCACCATCGAGTGGCCAGCCTCGCTGTACGCCAGCGCCACGCCCAGCTCGTTCTCGGCCGTCGACAGCACGTAGGAGAGCGCGTCTCCCAGCGACACCACCTTGGCCAGGATCACGTCCCCTGCCGGAGACGGCGGCGACGCGTCAGGCGGCCGGTGGCGGCGGGCCGCCCCCGTATGTTGTACTTTCTTTCCAAACTTCTTCTTTAGGCTCATATTAAAATCACAAACTTTGGTAATCTGTTTATCTTCTTAGACTTTTTCATTTCGGCTCTTCAGGCTTTAAAAGCTGAAAGCGTCATGATTTTGGACGTCTTTGTCAACCACCGCTTGTTCAGGACTAAGTTTTCTTAGACCTAACTTTTGGACTGACGGTGCACAGATGTTGGTAATTCGCCGTGTATACGCGCAACAAATATTTCACTTATCACAATGATAAGATATTAAGTGGGTCGTGGGCTAGTTGCACCTTTATATTTTATTTTTCATATATCTTAAGTGCATGCAGCTAGCAAACCGGTAGCAAAAATTGGCTTACCTGGATCGTTCGGAGTTCTTCACGACATGTTCACAAAGGCTTCCATTATACACACACACACACACACACACACACACACATATATATATATATATATATATATATATATATATATATATATATATACCGATAACATTAACGAGCAGAATCCAAAACACGGGCTCAGAAACGGCTTTAGCCACGAGATAATCAATCAATAACGTCCCATCTTTTCATGCATACCCAAACATAGAATACACGTTTATGCGAACTGAACGCAAGGACCATTGTCAATATACGTGATTTATGGGGTGAAGTTACGAGCATACATGTGCATTATTTCAATTTAACCGAGAGCGCAGATAAACGCTTAACAGTGTACACCTGGTAAGTGGTTTGCTTTGGCACACCTGTTTAAGAGATTGTGCCATGAACCAAGCGTGCGCTTGAGCTGACTTCATGCCTACTGACAAATGTCTTCTACTAATGATTATACACGTGACGCACGTCTACTGATGGACTGTCCCTGAATGTTAAGAAACGAATAGATGAGAATTAAGAAGAAGCGGGATGAGACCGCATAACCCTTTTAATTGCAATGAAAAGCAAGTAAGCCTCCACAATAACATGTAACTTTAAGGTCACCTAATACATGTTCACAGAATGAGCACGTTAACATAGCGTCGCTCAGATATCAAACATATCTTATTGATATCCCATTCTCTTTTTCAGAGCTTGGTTTGTAACCTTCTGATAAACGGGCTAACTTTCTTGTTTACGAGTTGTGTTGTAACTTCATGGCGAGTTATAGGACGAAAAACTCAGTACGTCGTAACAAGAAGCATGAGTGCAATCATGACCCGCATTGTTTGCTCGTTCGGACCCATCCTGTCAGTTGTTAGAGATATGGTTCTCTAACACATCGCACACCACGTAAAATTGCAACTGTTCAGCTTACAATGTTCGAGTTTTGAAATACATGCAATTTATGTCATACCACTAGAATAGGTTGGTACGAAACAGTTGAAGCAAGCACCACGGGATTCCCGTTCTGACCAGACATCCGTCTTCCCCCTCGTTAGACCTTCTCCAGCACTCCTCACAGAAATGGCGCTCGGAGGGTAACGAGCCCCGGAAGCGACTGACTTCGCACCCGGGAAAGGGTGCCGTGGGAAGGCGTCGGTGCTGCTTTTTCGCACCTTGTCAGCTTTGCGCCCCCTGAAAACGGGCATACCTGGGTGAGGGGTGTCAGGGCTTCCTGTTCGCATCTCGTCGACTATGTATCAACAGTAACGTGGTGTTTCCAGTCTGTGGATTGGCACGGCGTTTGAGGCCAGGGCATCCTGCATTTTGAGCAGTGAAAATACAAGCACACCTGTCATACTTTCACATTTGCTCAAAAGCGCTTGCCGAAACGTTAACAAGGCTTTTGCATCGCGCACTACATATTTTTGTTAGGAATTGCGCAAAAATATCACAAAATTACGTTTTAGCCGGAAAGATCTCGATACTTTTTGGTACTGGCTGTCAGCTGCCAACTCATCGCTTCATCATGAATATCCCGCTCGAGTCCGGTCTTCTATTCATGACAGCTGGTAGTTTATGCAAAGGAATATGCCAACCGTTATTATCCCGTCATTTCCCTTGAGAAATAAATACGTATCCGTCAAAACAAGCGTTTGGAAATATCGTCATACCAATACCGTGACACGTGCTTGCTGGCCTTAGACAAATCAACCCTATAGTTGTACTTATACAACATATGTTGACACACGATTTTGTACAAGTCAGATTGATTAGAAAAGTCACAATGCAGTGCTCGTCATGAAACGAATTGATGATGAATTCGCAAAAAAATAAATGGCGCTTTCCATCCCACATGACAGTCCTAATATTGTTTGCACATCAATTTTAGAATAATTCGTTTGTCAAATGCTGCTATCATGTTTTGCACGAGCAGCATGCTTTGTTGTGTGACAATCAATAGGCAGAGTACATCATGAGTTATGTCAACGCATTTTCCATCCGTATTTGCAATCGGTTTTCGGTTAGTTGTTGCCGATAACTGCACTATACCAGTTCAATGCGTGTTACTGAAATATGGGCTCTGTCATGGTTTTCCTTTTCTTTTCATGGGGAGCTGGGGCAGAAGAGACATGGCTCATCGCCACGCCTTCTTTCGTCATGCCACATAGGGAAGAAAAGTTAATGTCTACATGATTCTTGAATGTATGCGCAGTTTACACCCTATTTGCTGCACATACGCAGAGACAGTAATGCCCTTGAGTTTTGATATTATTGTGCTGGAAAACGGGGTGAAAGCATTGGGCCGGAAATAAACTGTCATTTGACCTAATACCTACATCAATGTCTTGAAATTTCTGGTGCCTCTAATATCGTAGCGTGATCTGGTCTGCGGCTTCTGCAATCTGTTTGAAATGTTTGCGATATAGTTCAGATATGAAGACAAGCATTTGGCTTCGAGGTCTTCTGGTTATCTTGAGGTTTGTGTTGTGTCAGCATGCCCAAAGTCGGCCATACGACGCTGGACATGGCTGTCTGTGAGTATGCGCCGTTCGTTTGCGATGCCCGACGCCGAAGCTGAATCAAACGACGACCTCCCTCCCCGCCCGGCGCCGGCCCAACCCGGCAGGGGCGAGGGCTCAGGCAACGCCAGAGGGACAGAGACCTTATTATAGCCACTGGTAGACCTCGGTCCGGCTTATAAAAAGGGGCCTGGGTGAGAACATGCCAGACGCGAAGTGGACCTCCAGTGAGACGGTGCTCTCGCTGCGTACGCTGTGCTTACCGGCCGTGCCCAGCACAACTTGGTGATCGTGCTGCCGTGTGTGCTTGGTGGCCTCTGTGGTGAACGGTGCGTGCTCTCCGGTCTTGAAGCTGTGTCTACGAGTCTGCTAGCTGTTTGGAATGTAAGTATACCGAAACAATCGAAATAGCGCATTGTATTTGCTGTGTTTTTAAGCTGAGCTTTCGACCTTTGATTTCCTTCCAAGTTCAAATTTAACCACGCTATGGCTAAAACAAACATAAAACAAACAGTTCCGATGTTTAAAGATGGGCGCACAATCCCGTTTGCAAAGAAAAAATTTATTTTTTTCAGCTGGACGCCTATGCGGTCATCTTTGCACTGAGCCCTTCTCGTTTTCACCCAAACCGTAGAGACCGCATCGCGGTGATATTTCGAATGAGGCTGGCATGACAGTGTTTCAGATTTTTTGCCTACAATTCCTTTATGACATTGCGATACTTCCTTTATGACATTGCGATTTTTGACTGACTTTGTATACTATCAGTGGAAAGCTCTTTTACAAAAGCGTGTTATTCTCTACTCAAGTAGATGTCGAAATAAATCAGATCAATAATGAATTCGCAGTGCATTAATCATCGGTTGGCTTAAAGCTGGCTTTCGTTTGTCTTGCTCTTTTTAGGTACCTTTATGATAGGCTCTCTGGTTGTCGTCCGTTCACATTCTGTGTGGCTGTTTCTTCACAGCTGTGAATTAGGCTTATTGCTACTAAATTCAAACATTAGTTTGCTATCTACTAGCGTGTGTTGATAGTCTGGCTGATGACCGCGTTTTATGTGTCCTGATTGTCAAATAGAATGCAAGCGCTGCAATGTTGAAAATAGACTTTTTGACTTTTTGCTTGATCGGTCTTGAAACTGAACCCAATGCGTTGATCTGCAACTCGCGTTCTTTCTATCGACTTCCTAGAGTGCATTCTGGAATGCCTGCCCGCCCGTAGCCTACAACAGGGAAGTAATGTGGGAACTGGTCCGGGCAAATTTTGTATGGAAGACCCACCCGGATCGGATGCACTGAGATGTGTCGCCGATGCTGGTCTGATCGCGCCACCAGGCAGTTAGCTTACGAAGTCTCCGAAGAAACTCCGTCTTTTTCTTAAGAAACTCCGTCTTTTTTCTTAAGAAACTCCGTCTTTTTTCTTAAGAAACTCCGCCTTTTCCACAGGTCACCAGAGACGAAGCACGGTTTCCTCAAGACGGGCTTTGGAGTCGACGAGGTGGACGAAGAGGTCGTCTTCCTGTCGCAGGTCGTGCGACACCACTCGACGGGTGAAAACGGTGTCGCCACCACCTCGCCGAAGCGGTACTGTGTGGCGAAGGAAGAGCTCGGCGTTGCCCGTGCGGCCGAGGCGGTCATCGCCGAAGAGGACGTGCCTTACGCTCAGCGGCCGCTCACGGGCAAATGGTCAGTACACGTGGTGGAGCGCACCACCTTTGGATTCGTTATGTGACTCGGGCCATTATGTGGTATATAGCGCGGTAAGGGTAGGAGGCAGCGTGTTAATGCACCATTGCAACACATCTGAGGACATTTTCTTACAAACTGCCTAATGTTCAAACCATCACAAAAAGCACAGGAAGTTTGACTGTCGTGTTTCGTCGAAAATGTCGAGTGAAAGTGATGGTCACCAACATCCATGGTCATAAGGTAATATTGTGTTTTCGCGCCAAATTTCATGCTACACCTTGGTATATGTCAATACTCCTTCATCTCCACACATTGCATAGGACATGCGGCGTAAAAAGTACGCGAATGAGACGGTAACAACAGAACTGCTCTTGCCCCCGGAATCCTGCCAGAGCACAGATTTTTTCCGAAAAGGTACTGAACATTTGTCGCCACCGTGCTGACCGAGGTCCCGCCCTGGCAGGCCGACCGCCGGCATCGACACGCTGAAGAAGCCGCGCACCGCCTGGCGTCGGAGGCGAGCTTCCCGCCGTCTAGCACCGGTGTGCCGCGCCGTACCAGCTTTCGAGGCCTTCGCCGAGCAGGTGAGCGCCCTCTCCCACGGCACCCTGGCGACTGCGGACGCCAGGTGGAGGGCGGATGTCATGGCGCCCGGGTGGCCTCGGTGGTGTGCGACTGTTGCCTCTGTTATGCTGTTGTCTGGAGACGCCGATCATTGTTGACAGTCGGTTGCACTCGGGATACCTGCTAACCACACCATGTAAGTTAGCCCTGTACTTAACTGTATTAGGATTGGCAAGATCAGTTGCTCAGTATTTTCGCGGTGCCGGTCTTACCCCCGCCCCCTCTCCTACCCACCCCGTCGTCCCACGAAGCCGGAGGGGAAAATTTCCCCTTTGCCGTGTTACACTTGTAGGTCTCATAACCTCGCCTGACCTCATGCGTCACCCCTCCACAGCCAGTGGTCGTGGAGGCGGACGGTCTGACCGTGTGTCAGCGGCTGGAGGCGGCCGTCAACCGACACCACCTCGTCCAGTCTGGCAGCGGCAACTACGAAGGTGAGTCGGCTGTGCGCCGCAAGCGCGGAGCTATCACTGTACGTGTCATGCTGCAAACCTGACCATGGCATCATGGCAGAACACCTCATGTGCGTGGTGCTGTGGCGGCAAGTGTAACTATGTGCCTTTCTCTGTTGCAGTGCCGTGTCCGCGGCCCGGCTGTCCGTCTCGTGTACGCGAGGAGCACCAGCGGCGCACGCGGGCCTGGTACGAGCTACCGCGACTCGCCGTACCCACCCGCTTCATCGCGGACGATTCGGACGGCAGCAGCGGCTTGGAGCGCGGACTGCTCGGCCTCTTCTGCGCTCTGTGCGACGCCTGCGCCGCCGTCAAGGTAGGCCAGCGCTGGGCCACGCTGGAGCCGCTGCTGCGTTCGCCTGACAGTCGCGACGGCTGGCGTCCGGTGCGCACGCCGTCCGACCGCACCGCGCTCTACCTGATAAGTCAATACGTGTACGGCGAGCGCGAGCGGTTGGATGCTGCCGGCGAGCCGCCCATCATGCCCACGCCGCTCGAGGACTCGGCGCTACTTCTCTGGAGCCGCTCTCAGGCCGTTGGCTTTGTGGCACTCAAGCGGCGCGGTCAGCTGATTGACGGCGGGCCCGAGGCATTCGCCATGGACGTGGTGGACATGGTGGCGGTGCGGCGCGCGTGCCGGCGCCGCGGCCACGTCACGCGCCTGTTAGACATGTTGCTGGTCGACCGACCGGACACGCCGCTCGGCTTCACGAAGCCGTCGCCGACGATGTGGCGGCTGCTGTTGCTCTACCTGACGGCGCGTCCGGCGCTGCGGCCGCGCGTCTGGCTCGTCGAATGGGCCGGCCACGAGGGCTTCCGCACCAACGTCTGGGAGGAGTTACAGCGCCACAGTCGGCACGACTCCGAGTCGTCGTCGTCGTCGTCATCAGCGGTGTCGTCGTCCGACGACGAGTAGAGAGCGTCGGCAGAGTGCCGAAGATCTGAGGTAGTGCGCGGGGCCGACCTGTTGTTCGTCTTTCCATTGAGATCTGTCCTGAATTCGTCTGAAGTAATCGTTACTTAGCGATGTAGAGATATGACGTCACACGTATGCCACTCGCTAGCTTTAGTTCGCGGCGTGACTGCTCGGCGGTGTGGCCAGCCCACCACCCCAAGCTGTCCATATCGTCGCCGTTGTGCGCCCTTGGTGGTTTATCTCCGCGCTGTATTCCGGGGGGCATGATCGCGAGCTCTCGATTCGCTCATGTATGCGTGTGTATATGTTCGGCATCGATCGGGCCGCGCGAGCTGACGGCCGCCGCCTCCCGCAGCACTGTCCCGGCCGCGCGGAGCTTCTTCGGAGCTTCTAATCGCATTTCTCCATCCTTGTTGCGGTCGTACCTGTAGCTGTGTTGCTGAAGGGCGTCTCTTACCGTTGTACCGTGCAGGCCCCGTCTTTCTGTAACCGCTCACCTGGCTTGGACAAGCCCTCGCTAGCAGCAGCAGCAGCGGTGTTGATGCAAGCAGGGAAGGTCGCGCCCGTTTTGGACTCGGTCTCGGCGCTTCGCGACGGGTTCGTTTAGAGTGCAGTGCCTGGTCTGTACGAACTCCGGAACAAACCTTCGACACTGCCTCTACTCTGTGTACATGTGGTTATTAGTTAAGTGCTTTATCTCTACAGACGTGATGGTGCGTGTACATTGCGAGTCATGCTGGGTTATGTGGTGGAAGAGATGGATGTGTTCTCACGTGTGTCAATGATATCGTCTCAGTATCAGTACAATACATCATCGCATCTTTACTTTCTTCTTTTTGGGATATGAGCGAAGAGTGTCTGATGTCACCACGGCAGCTCAACATGCGCTGCACGAGGCAGCCGCGTCCGCCACCATCACGTACCTTACGTACCGCGTGGGCACGTGGAGAGGAGAGCTGGTGTAGTCGGAGGTCAGGTCCGCTGGAGACGGTGCCGACTGTGGAACAATGCTCGTGCACGTGCTGTAAGCACGGGGATAATCTACCAGAAGGGATACTAAGGCCTAATTATATATAAATGCTGGTCTGTTTTCGGACACAAGCTGCATCTGCTTTCTGGTATCAAGGTTCACTAATAAATCAATAAATACAGGCAGTCTTGTGGTGCCAGGGATATCCATGTGCTGTGTAGGCTTGTGAGAGCGGCACCATTTGTCACGTAGATTACATCTCGTGGTGGCGGTATTAGCGGGTCCTGACGTCGCCTTGCGACACATTCAAAGCAACCTCGGTGGCGCCCTGTGCAGGCGGTGTAAGCTGTACCTATTTTGCTGCCAGGTTGTAGAATTGGATTTGCAGTCATCAAAGTGTTCATTCAGTGTCTGGAAATCTCTCTATAGATGTTTGGGACCCTGGAGTGATTTCCGATCTATGGCAGCACGTTGCCGCACAGATCGACCGCTTAGTACACCGGCTGTGAAAATGCCGCAAGCACGCACGGCCAGTCCTGAAATTCTTCGGCAACATCGTAGACTTTGGAATCCCCGCAGACAATAGCATACAGCTTGCTGGGTGGTCCTCGGCCGTTAGATATATGTTAGCTGTCAAACGGGCTGCGCGCATGCCATAAAGACGCTCGGTGGGATCATGAACGGTGTATGCTTGTATACGGGATGGGCTGAGGCTGCTCGCAGACGATCTTTGCGCAGTAACGCGGTCAAATGGATGGTTCTTGACTTTAGTTGCACTGTTTACGGAAGCTCAGCTAGGCACAGTTAGTCACATGCGCATCATCATCGCTGGGGGAACGAATGTAAGCGTCTCAATATTACTCTCACATATAATTTGCTCCGCATGGGTTTGTAACTGAAAAGTGTTACTTTTCCGTGAGGCAGATTCGATGTTTGCGATCTTCGCAGCGTTTCAGCGGGCAGTGCCGCCAGCCTTATTTTCGTGAATAGTTACAGTGGAAATCTGAAAAATGTTGAAAACAAAAGCAGCATGCAAAATGTCATTGTGGTGACACTGCAACTCGAATTCGTCCACCTATCGTCCACCTATAGACAAAACGGACGGGTTTGAAGGCAATACGTCTTTCTGACAAGGTGATCGTTGAGATGTGGATATGGTAAAAGACCATACCAATTCTTCCCTTTGTCGTTGTCCCCCCCCCCCCCCCGCACCTCCCCGCCGGCTCATATTGTCTGCCGGTCCACCGTGGGGGCATGGACGGTCAGTAAGGAGCAGTGAGAGGTAAGCCTCGACGTCATTAGATCCAAAGACACCTGATGTTTTCTTTTGACCAGGAATACTCCTGGTGATGGCGGTTAGATGGATTTGACGTTGGAATCCAGTTACCAGTATGCTTGATTATGGAGATGATGGAATGATTAGGAGCATCATTAGCGAGACCTCAGCCTAGCGAACTCATTTCGAACAGGTCAGAGATTTTCAATTTGCATCGTCCTGTCAGTCCCGGCAATCGCTTTTTTCATAACCACTTTCCATCTTTTAACTGCTGACCTTTGCTTGTAATGTACCGCACTGCATTATGTTTTGTACTGCACCGCATAGCCTGTCTTGTACTGCACAGTATTGATCGAAAGCGGGCCTGGATTATGAGGGTCCAGCGTCGCAGCGATATTAAACCAATGCCGTCAAATGCCGCTGGACGGAGGAGACAAGAGGGAATCGTTTTGGCAACTGTCTGAATCTGTTCAGTCTTGATGGCGCGCTGGAGTACAAGCTATGAGCTGTAGGGTTGCTTTGTACTGGGAGGATTTGTAATAATCGATCACAGATGTGATGCAGGCAGGGGAGATTAAATCGTGAGATCAACTCTTTGGTTTAGACAGAGTTATGTCATGGGAATCAATCGATGATGTCTCAACAATTAGGAGCATGTGTTAGGTTTTTTTAGTTTTTTTCATTAGGTTTTCGGATTCCGGCCTTGGGCAGTTCGTTCGAAGTGCTTCTTTTGACAATTGTGAGGAAGATGAGGAGCTTGTAAACCTGTGGTTGGTGGCACAAGCCAGCTGTCGCTTTATCGGTCTAAAGTCAACTGTGTCAGCTTTTATTCGGTGATACTCTATAAAAAGGAGAAGAGCTGAAAGTCTGCCTCGCTCACATCGAGCGCATGTAGCCTTTCGTTTAAGCACGCCATTCAACAAATGCAGCAATTATCTACCTGCATTCTCTAAGAGCTTACGACACCTCTCGAGAGAGCATTTTTTCTCCCCAACTCGCCTCCTCCTACGGGCATGTCCTTGTTGACGCTTATTGCAAATGTCAGCCATTAAAAGCAGTTTTAGACTACCTCCCCCCCCCCCCCCCCCGTTGTTTTCTGATCCGAGTCAGCGCCGCAAAACGGATCTTCCCGCCGCTAGCCCATCATCTGCTAGTCCTCTCGCTGCCGGTCCACGCTCTGCTGGTCCTCCACCACCGGTCCTCCCATCGTTGGTCCTCACCGCCGTTGGTCTAACTACCGCCGGTCCACCTTAAGCCTGACGGGCCGGGGGAGGTCAGCGACTGTTCAACAAATCACGGTTGCGTTCAACGTATCAAGTTAATTCATTTAAGGCGGGAACCACAGGCAAGACATCGGTTATAAGGACTGCTTTAGAGGCATGACGGAATGATCTCATCAAAAAGGTTGTCAATAACCTCACATCATTAATCCTCGCCATGACAGGGTCGTCCGATCGGGCCCTCGCCCCTCCCCACTCTACCTCTGCAACGAAGAACTGTAAAGAACACCTCTCCAGTATGTCGTGTAATCGCCCTCAAATCTCTTAGAGGTCAATGGCTGTCCACTGCACGTGTTTCCACCCACAAAAAAGATTCTCTAACAATTCTGGTTTCGGAACAACAGCGGTTTCGATTACACTGCACGGCGATCTACGGCCTGCGCGGGCGGCGAGCGGCAACCAACAATGCGGCAAAACGCCTGCGGCAAGCCGACAGTTGTTACATTAAAGGAGGCGTTCAGATAATAAATCAGTGATCAAAACACCTAAACCACACACTGCTGCACTCATCATTACACAACGAGCACGCCTGTGTACTTTTTCTGTGTCAGGACATGGTCTCGTATTTACTGGGATCCCGGGCTGAGAAACTGGAAGTTGGTGAAAATTGAACATTTGGCCCGGCATATTCGGGTAAATCATCGACCTAGCAGCATGCAACTTAATATCAATCGCAACATATCGCTGAGACCAAGCCACTAATGTCTTCAGCTAGTCTTATATAGCTCTATCAGCATTAGTTCTAAAATGGAGCGGCATGGGTCGTATCACCTCGAATTTCACAGTTTGCGTTATGAAAATCGGCGAAACAGTCGGACGGTTATGTTTTTGCAGTCTAACAAAGGGATACGTATCCATTTGATGCACCGACACGGGTCATAATGTATGATCATTTATAGGAAATCTCAAAAATACTCCAGCTTTAGGCCACCAAAAATGGCGTCGCTGCTTCCTGCCAACTGGTAGCATATTCATTTCCGATTATTACTGGTTCTCAATTACCTCAGCGTGGATGCGCTGTTGGTGATGGCTATCTGACAGGCTGCTAACATGACGCCGACGCTCAGCCCCACCCCTCACTCCCCCACCCCTCCTCTAGCGCTACCTGTTGGGACAGTGCTCACGTGCGAAACCAACCCCTTCCGGTGCTCATAATCTACCCTCTCCTCGACTATCGGCTATCGGCGACTATCGGCTACCGTCTTTGAACGCCATAAGACGCCAGGTTTGGTTAGCCTGACAGCTTAAATCATCGGGCCTCCCTGTACGGGCAGGGCCGGTAATCCTCGCCAACGCTGCTGAGCTGGAGCATCGGGAGTATCGGACCAGTCTGGGCCGGTCGACTTCGGCCATGTTGAGTTGTTTCCCCAGTTGGAAGGTGGCAACGTATTACCTAGTTCACAATGTGGCGTATTGTCGATGCTTATTTGCAATGTATGGCACAGCACATATAATTTTAACGTGTCGACCTTGCTTACTGTGTATACCGCTCGAAATGAGATTTCCAATGGCTGGCACGTCATACACAATTACATTGCCTCGCACTTGAAATACAGCCACCTCTGCGCTTCCTGGCATCAACAACTGAATGTGGAAAAGGGGGAAGCACAACCGTCAGCTGCATCGTGTGAATTGTAATCACGTGTCGTGGATTTCTGTGCCGGTGTACTCTTTAAAAAAGAAATTGTTTATTTGTTTATCTAGGACACAAGCATTCCACAGACAAAAGCACCAACCAGGAAGGCAGTCCCGCTTTGAAAACAATGTTTGATGTAAGGTATTGTTGCTATCGTAATGTATTACATGTCGCGCGTGTGTGGAATGTACTGTGTTGGGATACGTAAAAGTTATTTGAAAAAGGGCTCCGGCTATGAGACGCAGTCACAGCCGTTGTGAAACGAGGACAACCGCTTTGCCCGTCTTTTGAGTGCATAGGATATCAAAGGTGAGAAAATCATAAACGCGTCATGGTAAAATGGATTTCATTAAACTGTTGTACTGTTGCTAGTGAGGCTGTGATTATCATCCATCGTATAGTCTGCTTATTGTAATAGTTGCTTCAGCGGCCCAAGGCCAGCAATACTATTTGCAGCCATACACGTCTTTAGTAACTGGCTCTACCGCCATGCAGTTTTTAGGTGAAAAAACAACAAAATTGTACAAGGTGTGTGGCAAGATTTTCCAGATGATTACATGCAAGCTGTTTCACGCGTGCTTTTTCAATGCATCGCTATAATTTGATTTATTGTCGGTGTAAAACAGACTTGAATTATAGGTAATGTAGGTTACAAAAAATTCGGGTGATGTAGAGCAAGAGCCTGCTCATAGGAAAGCCGTCAGCCATGGTCACCTGGCCGTCGTGCCGAGTCTGGCCTTCGTGCTCTGTCCGGCCTTCGCCCGGGCTCCGATGCAGGACCTGTCCGCCTTAAGACCGGAAATTTGTTGTGTAACACCATCACCAATCTACCACGACATCAATCCAGCGTTTCCATTCGACCAGGACACACGCATCTTCAAGTGTGAGGTTGTATTCAGGCGTATGCGAGCGAACGGGTGAAGAATGAGAGGAGGCGGCGGACGGCGGCGGACGGCCTCCTCAGCCGACCGTCGCGCCGGCGGCCGCCGAGCGCGCCACGCGGAACGCTACATCCTCCGGCGGGATCTTGGCCACCTTGCGCAGCTCGCGCGTCTGCGTGGCCGGGCACGCCATCTCTGTCCAGCTGACGGGCACCATCGGATGGCCAGCCTCGCTGTACGCCAGCGCCACGCCCAGCTCGTTCTCGGCCGTCGACAGCACGTAGGAGAGCGCGTCTCCCAGCGACACCACCTTGGCCAGGATCACGTCCCATGCCGGAGACGGCGGCGACGCGTCAGGCGGCCGGTGGCGGCGGGCCGCCCCCGTATGTTGTACTTTCTTTCCAAACTTCTTCTTTAGGCTCATGTAGAAGTCACAAACCTTAATAATCTGTTTATCTTCTGATAGCAATTTTTCCTTTAGGCCCTTGAGGCTTTAAAAGCTGAAAGCGTCATGATTTTGAATGTCTTTGTCAACACCACTTGTTCAGGACTAAGTTTTCTTGGAGCTAACTTTGGACTGGCGGTGCACAGATGTTGGTAATTCGCCGTGTAAACGCGCTACAAATATTCCACTTATCACAATGATAAGAGATTTAGTGGGTCGTAGGCTAGTTGCACCTTTAAATTTTGTCTTTTGTTAAATTAAAGTACATGCAGCTAGCAGACCGGTATAACTTTCACACATGTTTGCCGCCGGGCTCGGGGGCATTATTCTAAATATTGTGCTGGGCAGATGAACATATTCAACATATTGTGCTTGTGCTTTTTACCGCAAAACTTCTTAGCACTAGTTTACAGAACCGTCCTTCATCATTCAACTGATCGGAAGTCATATGGGTTTTTATTCTCGTTACCGACCCAAAACGTCCCAGCAATCCTAAAAAAAAGTTGAGCAGAGCTTTCAGGAGTGACGCCCTGGCCAGTGTTTGCCGGCTATCTTTCCCCTCGGTTCGGCGTTGTCAGCGGGGAGGGGGAGGGACATAATCAGCCTCGGAAACGACTGACCACACGCCACCAAACAGCTAATGAGGAGAAAGGGTCGAGGTGGCATTTCACACCTCGCAGCGCGGCGTAACCGCTGTCGGTGGAATCACCGCGCGCTGTCAGAATGATGCCCGAAGCATAAAGTACAGTATTTTGCGTACACGGTTTTCAAAAACAATTGAAGAGTATTTGAAAATTTATTCGTACCTGCCTCATGCCCTCATCATAAGATGGTAAACTTAAGGGCAAGAAGGGCAAACTCTCGTACATCTGGGCAAGCTCCCAGATGTACGAAAAGTACCATTCGCGCATGGCTTAAGATATGTTTACGGTTGGAGATGTTCTGTCTTTCCGATGGCCAGCTCTCGGACCACGGGGAAGCCAGGTGGCTTCATAATTGCTCTTTGGTGCCTGACAAGCAGGCTCAGTGACCGACCTTTGTGCTTTAAAACTGGATTGCCTGGATGGTTCGGAGTTCTTCACGACATATACACACAGGCTTCCACTTTATATACATATACACACACACATATATATATATATATATATATATACATATATATATATATACATTTATATGAAAAGTTATATATAAAAACAAAAACAAATATATATAAAAAACAAAGCAGACAACAGAAAACAGTTAAAACAGAAAACAGCATCCAGAACACGGTCTCAGAAACGACTTCAGCCACGATATAAGCAATCAATTACGTCCCGTCATTTCAGGTACAGTCATAGAATATACTGTTATGCAAGCTGTGAACGCTGGATTGTTTCCAATATACGTGACTTATAGGGTAAAGTTACAAGCATACTTGTGCATGATTCCAGTTTCACTGAGAGCTCAGATAGACGCTAAATAGTATTCACCTGATGTGGGGTTTGCTTTGGCACACCTATTTAAGAGATTGTGTCATGAACCAAACGTGTGTTTGAGCTGACTTTATGTCTACTGACAAACGTCTTCTATTGACGATTATACACGTGACGCATGTCTACTGTTGGAGTGTCCCTGAATGTTAAAACATCGAATAGATGAGATTTAAAAAGAAGTAGAGAGACCGCATAGCCCTTTTTATTGCAATGAAAAGCAAATACGCCTCCACAATAACATGTTCCCTTGAGGGCACCTAATACCTGTTCACAGTATGAGCACATTAACACAGCGTCGATCAGATATCAAACATATCTTATTGACATTCCATTCTCTTTTTCGGAGGCTGGTTTGTAACATTCTGCTAAACGGGTTAACGCTCTTATTACGAGTTGTGTTGTAACTTCATCGCGAGTTATAGGACGACAAAACTCAGTACGCCGTAACAAGAAGCATGAGCGCAATCATGACCCGTATTGTTTGCTCGTTCGGACCCATCCCGTCAGTTGTTAGAGATATGGTTCTCTAACACATCGCACACCACGTAAAATTGCAACTGTTCAGCTTACAATGTTCGAGTTTTGAAATACATGCAATTTATTTCATACCACTAGAATAGGTTGATACGAAACAGTTGAAGGAAGCATCCCTGGGTTGCCGTCCTGACCAATTATCCGTGTTCCCCTCGTTAGACGTTGTCCAGCACTCCTCACAGAAATGGCGCTCGGAGGGTAATGAGCCCCGGAAGCCGCTGACTTCGCACTCGGGAAAGGGTGCGGTGGGAAGGGGACGGTGCTGCTTTTTCGCACCTTGTCAGCTTTGCGCCCCCTGAAAACGGGCATACCTGGCTGAGGGGTGTCAGAGCTTCCTGTTCGCATCTCGTCGACTACGTATCAACTGTAACGGGGTGTTTCCCGTCTGTGGTATCGGCATGGCGTTTGAGGCCAGGGCATCCTGCATTTTGAGCAGTGAAAATACAAACAAACCTCAGTCATACTTTCACATTTGCTCAAAAGCGCTTGCCGAAATGTTAACAAGGCTTTTGCATCGCGCACTACATATTTTTGTTAGGAATTGAGCACAAAAGTTCACAAAAATGCCTTTAGCGGGAAAGATCTCGATACTTTTTGGTACTGGCTGTCAGCTGCCAACTCATCGCTGAATATACCGCTCGATCATCATGAATATACCGCTCGAATCCGGTCTTCCATTCATGACAGCTAGTAGTTTATGCAAAGGAATATGAAAACCGGTATCATCCCGTCATTGCCTTTGAGAAGTAATTACGTATCCGTCAAAACAAGCGTTTGGAAATATCGTCATACCAATACCGTGACACGTGCTTGCTGGCCTTAGACAAATCAACCCTATAGTTGTACTTGTATAACATACGTTGACACACGATTTTGTACAAGTCAGATTGATTAGAAAAGTCACAATGCAATGCTCGTCATGGAACAAATTGATGAATTCGCAAAAAAAACGAATAGCGCTTTCCATCCCACATGACAGTCCTAATATTATTTGGCTATCATGTGTTGCACGAGCAGCGTGCTTTGCTCTTATGTGACGTAATCAGTAGGCAAAATACAACATGAGTTATGTCAACGCATTTTCCTTCCATATTTGCAATCGGGTTTCCGCTAGTTGGTGCCAATATCTACGCTATATCCGTTCTACGCGTGTTACTGAATGATGAGCTTTGTCATGGCTTTCCTTTTATTTTAATGGGGAGATGGGTGAAGGCGTATCATCGCTGCGCCTTCTTGCGTGATTTCACATAAGGAAGAAAGGTTAATGTCTGCATCACTCTTGAATGTATGCACACTTTACACCCTATTTGCTGCACACACGCAGAGACATTAATGCCCCTGAGTTTTGATATTATTGTGCTGGAAAACAGGGTGAAAGCATTGGGACGGAAAGAAACTGTCATTTCGCCTAATACCAACATTGATGTCTTGAAATTTCTGGTGCCTCTAATATCGTAGCGTGATCTGTTCTGCGGTTTCTGCAACCTGTTTGAAATGTTTGCGATGTAGTTCGAATATGAAGACAAGCATTTGGCTTTAAGGTCTTCTGGTTATCTTGAGGTTTGTGTTGTGTCACCATGCCCAAAGTCGGCCATACGACGCTGGACATGGCTGTCTGTGAGCATGCGCCGTTCGTTTGCAATGGCCGAGGTCGAAGCTGAATCAAACGACGACCTCCTCTCCCCGCCCGGCGCCGGCCCAACCCGGCAGAGGCGGGCACTCAGGCAACGCCAGGGGGACGGAGACCTCATTACAGCCACTGGTAGACCCCGGTCCCGCTTATAAAAAGAGGCCTGGGTGAGAACATGCCAGACGCGAAGTGGACCTCTACTTTGATTTTTGACTGAGTTTGTATGCTATCAGTGGAAAGCTCTTTTACGAAAGCGTGTTATTCTTTTTTCAGGTAGATGTCGAAATAAATCAGACCAATAATGAATTCGCAGTGCTTTGAGCATCGGTTGGCTTAAAGCTGGCTTTCGTTTGTCTTGCTCTTTTTAGGTACCTTTATGATAAGCTCTCTGATTGTCTTCCGTTCACATTCTGTGTGGTTGTTTCTTCACGGCTGTGAATTAGGCTTTTTGCTACTAAATTCAAACTTAAGTTTGCTATCCGCTAGCGTGTGTTAATAGTCTGGCTGATGACCACGTTTTATGTGTCCTGATTGTCAAGTAGAATGCAAACGCTGCAACGTTGAAAATTGCAAACTTTTGGACTTCTTGCTTAATCGGTCTTGAAACTGAACCCAATGCGTTGATCTGCAACTCGCGTTCTTTCTATCGACTTCCTAGAGTGCATTCTGGAATGCCTGCCCACCCGTAACCTACAATAGGGAAGTAACGTGGGAACTGATCCGGGTCAATTTTGTATGGAAGTCCCGCCACCTATTTGCGCGTGCGTCAGTTCTGCCCCCTCCTCATAGTGTCAGGCGAAGTGATTCGGATGCACTGAGATGTGTCACCGATGCTGGTCTGATCGCGCCACTAGGCGGTCAGCTTACCGAGTCTCCGAAGAAACGCCGTCTTTTTTCTTAACAAACTCCGTCTTTTTTCTTAAGAAACTCCGTCTTTTCCACAGGTCGCCAGAGACGAAGCACGGTTTCCTCAAGACGTGCTTTGGAGTCGACGAGGTGGACGAAGAGGTCATCTTCCTGTCGTAGGCGGTGCAACACTACTCAACGAGTGAAAACGATGTCGTCACCACCTCGCCGAAGCGGTACTGTGTGGCGAAGGAAGAGCTCGGCGTTGCCCGTGCGGCCGAGGCGGTCATCGCCGAAGAGGACGTGCCTTACGCTCAGCGGCCGCTCACGGGCAAATGGTCAGTACACGTGGTGGAGCGCACCACCTTTGGATTCGTTATGTGACTTGGGCCATTATGTGGTATATAGCGCGGTAAGGGTAGGAGTCAGCGTGTTTACGCATCATTGTATCACATCTGAGGACATTTTCTTGCGAACTGCCTAATGTTCAAACCATCACAAAAAGCACAGGAAATTGGACTGTCGTGTTCCGTCGAAAATGACGAGTGAAAATGACGGTCACCAACATCCATGGTCATAAGCAAATATTGTGTTTTCGCGCCAAATTTCATGCTACACCTTGGCATATGTCAATACTCCTTCATCTCCACACATTGCGTAGGACATGCGGTGTAAAAAGTATGCGAATGAGACGGTAAGAACAGGGCTGCTTCTGCCCCCGGGATCCTGCCAGAGCACAGATTTTTTTCCGAAAAGGTACTGAACATTAGTCGCCACCTTGCTGACCGAGGTCCCGCCCTGGCAGGCCGACCGCCGGCATCGACACGCTGAAGAAGCCGCGCACCGCCTGGCGTCGGAGGCGAGCTTCCCGCCGTCTAGCACCGGTGTGCCGCTCCGTACCAGCTTTCGAGGCCTTCGCCGAGCAGGTGAGCGCCCTCTCCCACTGCACCCTGGCGGCTGCGGACGCCGGGTGGAGGGCGGGTGTCATGGCGCCCGGGTGGCCTCGGTGGTGTGCGACTGTTGCCTCTGTTATGCTGTTGTCTGGAGACGCCGATCATTGTTGACAGTCGGTTGCACTCGGGATGCCCACTAACCACACCATGTAAGTTGGCCATGTGCTTAACTTATTAGGGTTGGCAAGATCAGTTGCTCAATATGTTCGGTGCCGGTCTCACCCCCGCCCCCTCTCCTACCCACCCCGTCGTCCCACGAAGCCGGAGGGGGAAATTTCCCCTTTGTCGTGCTACACTTGTAGGTCTCATAACCTCGCCTGACCTCAGGCGGCACCCTTCCACAGCCGGTGGTCGTGGAGGCGGACGGTCTGACCGTGTGTCAGCGGCTGGAGGCGGCCGTCAACAGACACCAGCTCGTCCGGTCTGGCAGCGGCAACTACGAAGGTGACGGCAACTACGGCTGTGCGCCGCAAGCGCGGAGCTATCACTGTACGTGTCATGCTGCAAACCTGACCATGGCATCATGGCAGAACACCTGATGTGCGTGGCGCTGTGGCCGCAAGTCTAACCATGTGCCTTTTTCTGTTGCAGTGCCGTGTCCGCGGCCCGGCTGTCCGTCTCGTGTACGCGAGGAGCACCAGCGGCGCACGCGGGCCTGGTATGAGCTACCGCGACTCGCCGTACCCACCCGCTTCATCGCGGACGATTCGGACGGCAGCAGCGGCTTGGAGCGCGGACTGCTCGGCCTCTTCTGCGCTCTGTGCGACGCCTGCGCCGCCGTCAAGGTAGGCCAGCGCTGGGCCACGCTGGAGCCGCTGCTGCGTTCGCCTGACAGTCGCGACGGCTGGCGTCCGGTGCGCACGCCGTCCGACCGCACCGCGCTCTACCTGCTAAGTCAGTACGTGTACGGCGAGCGCGAGCGGTCGGATGCTGCCGGCGAGCCGCCCATCATGCCCACGCCGCTCGAGGACTCGGCGCTACTTCTCTGGAGCCGCTCTCAGGCCGTTGGCTTTGTGGCACTCAAGCGGCGCGGTCAGCTGATTGACGGCGGACCCGAGGCATTCGCCATGGACGTGGTGGACATGGTGGCGGTGCGGCGCGCGTGCCGGCGCCGCGGCTATGTCACGCGCCTGTTAGACATGTTGCTGGTCGACCGACCGGACACGCCGCTCGGCTTCACGAAGCCGTCGCCGACGATGTGGCGGCTGCTGTTGCACTACCTGACGGCGCGTCCGGCGCTGCGGCCGCGCGTCTGGCTCGTCGAATGGGCCGGCCACGAGGGTTTCCGCACCAACGTCTGGGAGGAGTTACAGCGCCACAGTCGGCACGACTCCGAGTCGTCGTCGTCGTCGTCGTCTTCAGCGGTGTCGTCGTCCGACGACGAGAAGCGAGCGCCGGCAGAGTGCCGGAGATATGAGGTAGTGCGCAGGGCCGACCTGTTGTTCGGTCTTTCCGGTGAGATCTGCCCTTAATTCGTCTACAGCAATCGTCACTTAGCGATGTAGAGATATGACGTCACACGTATGCCACTCGCTAGCTTTAGTTCGCGGCGTGACTGCTCGGCGGTGTGGCCAGCTCACCACCACAAGCTGCCCATGTCATCGCCATTGTGTGTCCTTGGTGAGTTTATCTCCCCGCTGTATTCCGGGGACATGATCGTGACCTTTCGGATCGCTCATGTATGCGTGTGTTTATGTCCGGCATCGATCGGGCCGCGCGAGTTGACGGCCGCCGCCTCCCGCGGCAGTGTCCCGGCCGCGCGGAGCCCCTCTGATTGTATTTCTCCATCCTTGTTGCGGTCGTACCTGTGGCTGTGTTGCTGAAGGGCGCCTCTTTACCGTTGTACCGTGCAGGCCCCGTTTTCCTGTAAACGCTCATCTGGCTCGCAGAAGCCGCCGCTACCAGCAGCAGCGGTGTTGATGCAGGCAGGGAAGGTCACGCCCGTTTTGGACTCGGTCTCGGAGCTGTGCGGATGAGCGGATGGTTCGCTTAGAGTGCAGTATCTGGTCTGTGCGAACTCCGGAACAAACCATCAACACTGCCTCTGCCCTGTGTATATATGGTTATTAGCTAAGTGTTTTATCTCTGCAGACGTGATGGTACATGTACGTTGCGAGTCATGCTGGGTTATGTGGTGGAAAAGGGGGATGTGTTCTCACGTGTGTCGATGATATCGTCTCAGTATCAGTACAATACATCACCGCATCTTTACTATCCTCTTTTTGGGGTATGAGCAAGGAGCGCATGGTGTGAGCACGGCAGCCTACCATCCGGTGAACGAGCCAGTCGCATCCGCTGCTGTCGGGTACCTTGTGGCCGGCCTGGCCCACTCTTCCAACTCGCACGGGTCACCCACCCAGCTTGTCTGGAAATCCATGTCACCAGCATCACCTACCGTTCTGCCTGGTGGTGCTCTCCCGGACAAGCACGGGACCAGGCTGGCGGACGACCCCGCGACGGCAGGTGGAGAAGAGAGCTGGTGGGGTCGGGGGTCAAATTCGTTGCGGGCGAAGCCAACGTGCTCGGCGGCATCCGGCTGGCCAGTTCAGGCTCTCTCTCTGGCTGAGCAGGGCGTTTGTGGTTGATGTTTGTGAAACGATGCTCGTACACGTGCTGCAGTTGCTTGAAGCTAACCCTTTCGCAGCAAGTCAGCCAATTGGTTCCCAGATGGTTCCTGGTTTTAGTTGCATTTCCAATAATACTCGGGTATTTGACAACTGTGAGTTACATCCACATCATCGCTGAGAGAACGCCTTTGAGTGCCTCATGGTTTCTTTTGCATTTGATTCGATTGACATGGGTTTTTAATTGGAACACGTCACTTTATAGTGAGGCATAAGGATTTTTGCGATCCTTGCAGTAAGCGTACAATGCCGGTAGACTTATCGGTTAGGGTCGTGAATGCTTACAGTGGCGAAAAATTGTGTCATCGTAACTTTGGCATAAAGTAACTGAAAAACTTTCAAACTGCATACATTATGCAAAATATTATGTTGGTGATACTACAACCTGAATTCGTCCACCTGTTGGCCTTCTGATTTTGTCAAGGGGCCATGAAAGTGCCTAAAATGTTACTCTTGAACTTGCAGACACAAATAAAAAGGAACATGCTCAGCCTTTGGCCACACGCCATTAAGAATGTTTTGATGGCATACGTGTGGCTTTTGCAGCTTCCACTGAGGCCAGCTAAATGTAGGACAAAATGAGACTGAACAGACAGGTCTGAAGAAAATGTGTCCTGGCAGGGTGACCGTTGAGATACCGATGCGGTATAACACGTCATCAGTCCTCTCTTTTATCGTAGTACCCTGCACCTGCCCGCCGGCTAATGTAATCTACAGCTCTACTTGGGACGCCAAAATCTGCAGGGACGTTCTGCGGTGACAAACGAGTGATAATTTGCCACCGTCATTAGATCCAGAGAAAAATGATGCTTCCTTATGAACGGAAATACTCATGCCGATGCTGGCTATATGGGTGTGACGTTAGAGTGCAGTTCATAGCATATTTGGTTGCGGACATGATGGAACGATTGGTAGCATCATTAGCGACACGGCAACATAGCGGGTTCGGTCTAAACAGGGCGGAGATTTTCAGATTTTGGCGTCCCAACCTGGCAGAAGATCATTCTTTGCTTAACATTTTGTGGCTACTTCCTGCTGATCTGTGCCTGTAATGTACTGCACCGCATAACATGTCTTGTACTGCATAGCACTGGTCACAAGCGGGCCTAGACTTTGGAGGTCCAGCGTCGCAGCGACACAAAACCAATGCCGTTGGACGCAGAAGACCAAAGGGAATCGTACTGACAGCTGTTTGGGTCTTTACCGTCTTGCTCACGCAATTTAGCATATACCATGCGCCGTGAAGCTATTTTTTGGTGCAAGCTAATTTTTCATAATTGATCCCAAATCTTGAGTAGACAGAGGAGATCAAAACGTGAAAGCGACTTGTTGGTTGAAAGAAACATATGTCCTGTGACTCAATAAACAAGCTCTCAACACTTGGAGCGCATGTGACCAGAAGAAATCATAACACTTAGCACGGGTCACTATCGAGTTGTTGAGAAGCATATGTTTGTGACTCTTGCTCTGAAGAAAGGTACAATCTACGCACAAATACCCCCTCCATGATTTGAATATAAAGAGGATGTGGCCGTGGTTAGTAAGCGATCCAACGTTAAGCCCGCACTGAATATCCAATACAGGGAACGAACATTATTTCAGTAACGTTCATTCGCTGCTTGAGTAATTATTCTGTTCAGTTTGGCCGCCGTATGTCCATGACCATTCGCGACAACGGAAATGAGGCTTACCTAGTTGCTAATGCTTGCCGAGGTGTCAAAATATGGACGACGGTAGTAGGATAACGAAGCTGATAAATGTGAATGCTTTTTTTGCCTAAGCCCTTTTGGCCTCAGCCAAACCATTTTGCCTCAGTAGTTGCATGGGTTGTAAGCCTCCATAATAACAATGCTTTCAAAACTTTCTATCCTCGCGTTATATGTTTAATATATCGATGAGAACAACCTCGCATAGATAGCATATCGTGAGAAGGCCATCCGCAAACCAACAGCATTAACTCACGCCCTGACGCGAGTGTTTGATGCGTCCCCCCCCCCCTCACCCACTTAGGATTTTTTTAAGAAAGCCTCTCGGGTATGCCATGCGATCGCACCCAAAACTGTTAGTTATCAATGATAGATCTATTGCGCGTGTTTTGATACCGAAAACGTGTCGCTAGCACTTCTGGTTTCGGAGCAGCTGGTGTTTCGATTACCACTGTACGGCGATCTACGGCCTGCACTGGCGGATGGCGGCAACCAACAATGCCGCGGAAGGCGCGCAGTGGGCCGACAGTTGTTATATAAGCGGAGTCATACATGTCATAAACACATGATCAAAGCACCTAAAACCATACACAGTTGTACTCATTATTACCCAAGGAGCACGATTGTTTAGACTTTATGGAGCTGAAAGGCATTGTCTCGTAGGTATGAGGATATAAAGCCGAGCTGTTTGATTTTCTGGAAAACTTGACCTTTGGCTGGGAAAGTTAGGGTGACTTATTGACGTAACGATACAACACTTATCACCACCGGCGAGAGCACGTTGAGACCAACCCACTGGTTCTTTTCGCTGGCTCTGTAATGCTCGATCTTCCTTAGTCTGGAAATGGCTGGTCGGGGGTGCGCATCGACCACCATCTTAAAAATTCGTATCATTAGAGCGTGGAATCAGCACGAGGATGATGTCATTGTTGGCTACCAACTGCTGGTTCTCCATCCCATGCATCTGAAGCCTGCGATATTTTATGACCATTTATAAGACATATCAAAATGTTCCGGCATCAGGACACCAGACAAAACCGGCGCTGTTTTCCCACCAACTTGCGAGGCCTTCATGGCTGGTAATTGCCGGTTCTCAGTTCCCCAGGGTGGATGCGGCGCATCTGACTGGTAATCTGACAGGCTGCTGACGTGCCGCTTCCTCCCCCACTTCCCCCACCCTTCCGCGCTACCTGTTGGGACGGTACACACGTGCAGAGCCAGTTGCTTACGGGGCTCTTTATCTACCCTCTCGCTGGCTATCGGCTATCGGCTACCAGCTTTGAATAAGATCTAACGCAAAGTTTGGTTAAGCTAACAGCTTAAATCAGCGGGCCTCTCAGGACAGACAGGGCAGGTAATCCTCGCCGACACTAACAAGCCGAAGCATCGAGAAGACCTGACCAGGCTGGGCCGGTCGCCTTGGGCCAAGTTAAGCTGTTTCTCCAGTTGGAATGTGGCAACGTATTACCAACTTTACAATGTGGCGTGTTGTTGCTTATTTATGCAGTATGGTATAGCACATATCGTTTTACCCCGCCATTGCGTTTTAACGACCATGTATAACGCTCGGAATGGGATTTGCAATGATGTGCTTGTCACGCCCATTGGCATTTCCTCGCACTAAGAACTACAGCCACCTCTGCACTTCCAGGCATCAACACCTGAATGTGGAACGAGGGAGAGCTCAAGTGTCAGTTGTTTCTTGTAAAATGTAATCACGTGCCGGGTGTATGTAATGAAGTAATGCGTAAAGTAATGCGCTGTCGCCGTTGTCGTAATGTGATGTTATTCACAGGGCATATCTGTCTGCAGGTACCATTTTCACGGCCATGCATTTTTTTATGAAAATGTATTTTTGTGCAATGTGCGCAGAATTTTTTTCTCCACATGATGGAATGCAAGTTGTTTTCGGTGGAAATTCCGAATGCATTGATATGCCTTTGATTTGCCATCGTTGCAAAACAACGTTGAACAATAGATAATATATATGACATAAAAGTAATGGGATGTGGGAGTAACAGCCTGACCATGGGACAGACTGTCGTGCTCAGTCCGCCGTTCGCGCCCTGCTTCGCGCAGACTCCAAAGCCAGCGCTGCTCGCCTTGGGACCCAAAATGTGCTGTGTGGCACAATCACCCATCTACCACGCCGTCAATCCAGCGTTTCCATTCGACCAGGACACCTGCACCTTCAAGTGTGAGGCTGTATTCGGGCGTATGCGAGCGAACGGGTGAAGCATGAGAGGAGGCGGCGGACGGCAGCGGACGGCCCCCTCAGCCGACCGTCGCGCCGGCGGCCGCCGAGCGCGCCACGCGGAACGCTACATCCTCGGGCGGGATCTTGGCCACCTTGCGCAGCTCGCGCGTCTGCGTGGCCGGGCACGCCATCTCTGTCCAGCTGACGGGCACCATCGGATGGCCAGCCTCGCTGTACGCCAGCGCCACGCCCAGCTCGTTCTCGGCCGTCGACAGCACGTAGGAGAGCGCGTCTCCCAGCGACACCACCTTGGCCAGGATCACGTCCCCTGCCGGAGACGGCGGCAACGCGTCAGGCGGCCGGTGGCGGCGGCGGCCGGCTGATCGCTGCGGACAGGGACTATGCCGGGGGATTACGCCGATGATAATGTTACCACACATGCAGCTGGTAGTGGTGCGGACTCTCAAGCCGGTGGCGGCGGGGACCGAGGCACAGCTGATATGCGTCTAGAACAAGCACAGTAAGCAATATCCTGAAACCGCTGCTCTGTGTTTCTGCTAGACCCTTCTTTCTATTCGCTACTATCCTTCATAACTGGGGTTCAGGTGAAAAGGGGCAAGTAATTGATAAATGCTGTGAGTCATTCATCAGGCACCAAATACTCAACGAGGCAACACGCTTCAGCGCTTAATTTAAATTGATGAGCACTGAATAAACGGCATGTGACCAACATAACGTCCTTCCTTCGAAGAAAACTGTCTCACATGAATTAAAGATGCACTGAATAACCAGTGTTCATATAGAGACCTAGTTGTGCAATTATCTTACAAACATATTTATCATGCTAATGGGAATGTCAGAAGCTTTGATTGATATGTTTTTGAAAGATATTCCATTTCATTTGCATGACTAGAATAGGTTGATGAGAGAAACATGAGCACGCTTTTGTGGTCTGCCGTTCTGATCAGTCCTCCGTCTTCGCCCTCGTTGGACTTTGCCCAGCACTTCTCACAGAAATAGCGCTCTGGAGGATAATGAGCCCCGGAAGCGACTGACTCCGCACCCGGGAAAGGGTTCCGAATGGGGGTCAAGGCTTCTTGTTCACACCTTGTCAGCTATGCACCCCCCGGAGACGGGTATGCCTGGGGAAGGGTGCCAGAGCTTCCTCTTCGCACTTTGCCGACTAGATATCAGCTGCGACCTGGTATTTCTCGCCTCTGGTATTGGCACGGCGCTTGAGGCCAGCGTATCGTGCATTCTGAGACGCAAAAACGCATGGACACCAGAATCATACTTTCAACATTGCTCAAAAGTGCTTGCCTAAATGTTCACAAACAGGGTGACACGTAATTGTCTACAACTCATATTGCTTAGACAAGCCGCGATGCAGTGCTCGTCATGGAACGAATTGGTGATGAATTCGCAAAAAAGAGGGGCGCCTGCCATCCCACCTCACAGTCCTAATATTACTGTTACGTCAATTTTAAAATCGTTCGTTCAAGTGTTGGTATCATGTTTTGCACGAGCAGCACGCTTTACTTTTGTGTGGCATAATCGTTTAGTAAAATACAACATGAGTTATATCAACGTATATTCCTTCAATACTTGGAATCGGTGTTCCATTATTGGCTGCCGAAACCAAAGCTATATCCGTTCAACGCGTGTTACTGAAAGATGGGCTTTGTCTTGGCTTTCCTTTTCTCTTCATGGCGAGATGGGGCAGAAAATACATGGCTCATCGCCACGCCTTTTTGTGCCATTTCACATTAGGATGGATGAATAATGTCCCCATGACTCTAAAATGTATGCACGGTTTACGCCCGTTGTGATGCACAAACGCATAGGGGCAGAAATGCCCTGAAGTTCAGCTACTAATTGTGCTTGAAAACAGTGTGAAAGCATTGGGCCGGAAAGAAATTGACATTTCACCTAATGCCAACATTAATGTCTTGAAATTTCTGGTGCTTCTAACATTGTAGCGCCCTCTGTTGTGCAGATTCTGCATATCTGTTAAAAACGTTTGCGATATGGTTCAGATATGGAGGCCAACATTTAGCCTCGAAGTATTCTGGTTATCTTAAGGTTTGTGTTGTGTCAGCATGCCCAAAGTCGGCCATACGACGCTGGACATGGCTGTCTGTGAGCATGTGCCGTTCGTTTGCGATGGCCGGGGTCGAGGTTGAATCGACGACCGACCATTTCCCTCCCCGCCCGGCACCGACCCAGCCCGGCAGGGGCGGGGGCTCAGGCAGCGCCAGGGGGACAGAGACCTTATTATAGCCACTGGTAGACTCCGGTCCGGCTTATAAAAAGGGGCCTGGGTGACAACATGCCGGACGCGAAGTGGACCTCCAGTGAGACGGTGCCCTTGCTGTGTACGCTGTGCTTACCGGCCGTGCCCAGGACAACCTGGTGATCATGCTGCCGCGTGTGCTTGGTGGCCGGTGTGGCGAACAGTGTGTGTTCTTCGGTCTTGAAGCTGTGTCTACGAGTCTGCTAGCTGTTCGGGATGTAAGTATACCGAAGCCATCGACATTGCGCATCGCACTGTCGCTATCACTGTACATGGCTGTGTCGTTTGCTGTTGCTGAGCTGTTGACATTTAGTTTTCCCCGAGGATCTGATTAAAAGACGCTATCGTTGAAACATTGCTGTCACTTACAGTGCCGGTTTTGATCCAGGTTGCAAAAAAAAATCATCTTTGCACTGAACGTTTCTCGCGTTCGCTAAAACCACAGAGACCGCATTGCGATTGACTTGTCAGCTTAACACGCGCTCGAGGGGGGTTCAAATTGACCCCCGAAGATTTTTCCAGAATGATTGCCGAACGTCCGTGGCATACCCGCGCGACATTTTGCATAGCTTTAGACAATTGAATGGCGGATCGTTTGACATAAAAAAGATTTACATTGTAAGGTCGCTGGACTATGGTAGGTCAAAGACAGGCTATGGTTTCAGCGAAGGCAGTTTCTAGGGAATCGTTCAATCTGGTGAAACATCGGAGGGTTACATCGGAGCCATACATCTTCGTGATTCTTTCTAAGGCAACACATAAATTTAACAGACAAATTACACTCACCTAAGGTCAGGTGTAAAGGTCAGACCAAGGTCAAAACTAACTTGCTTTATTGCTTTAGGGTTTACTGCATGGGAAAATTTCTGGTGCTCATTTCAAATTTATTGATCGCAAGAACCGCATGACATATTTTCAATTGATTTCTTAGAGGTCAGAATAGGTCATTGATCTGAAATAACCCCGGTCAACATTTTGTTTTTCGGAACATACCGCCCAGCGTTTTCTTTGTTCTCTTTAGAAAAAAAGAGAAGAGCTGGAAGTCTGCCTCGCTCATATCGAGAGCATATAACCTTTCGTTAAGCAGAATATTTTTTTTTAAATGCATCAGCCAGTCTAGCCGCATTCTCTAGGAGTTTACGACATCCTCGAAGAAATATGTTTTCCTGTTCAAAGACCTCCCCACACGAATATGTACTTATTGACGCTTATTGCACATGTGAGCCCTGGGAGCAGTTTCAGATTGCCACCCGTTGTTGACTTCTGATCCGATCCAGTGCCTCGGTACTGATCCTCCAGTCGCTGGTGCATCCTCCGCTGGTCCTCCCGCCGCTGGTCCTCCCGCAGCCGGTCCTTCGCTGTCGGTCCACCCCCGTTAGTCCTCCCACTGCCAGTCCCAACGCCGTTGGTCCTAGTACCGCTGATCTTCCCGCCGTTGGTCCTACTATCTCTGGTCCACCCGCCGCCGGTCCACCTTTGCCTGACGGGGCGGAGGAGGCCGAGAAACCGTTCAACGAATCACAGTTGCGCTCACCGTGTCAAGTTAAGCCATCCAACACAGAAAACACATAGAATACTTCGGTATTAAAGACTGCTGCGGAGGCATAACGAGATGATCTCGTCAGAAAACCGTCCGTAACCTCACATTCATTAGCCCTCGCCATGACAGGGCTGTTCGATGTGAGCCCCTGAATCCCGCCCCCCCCCCCCCCCCTAACGCCCGTGACGCCGCCAGCTATCACGTCAATCCAGCGCTTCCACTCCACCAGGACACCTGCACCTTCAAGTGTGAGGCTGTATTCGGGCGTATGCGAGCGAACGGGTGAAGTATGAGGGGCGGCGGCGGACGGCAGCGGACGGCCCCCTCAGCCGACCGTCGCGCCGGCGGCCGCCGAGCGCGCCACGCGGAACGCTACATCCTCGGGCGGGATCTTGGCCACCTTGCGCAGCTCGCGCGTCTGCGTGGCCGGGCACGCCATCTCTGTCCAGCTGACGGGCACCATCGGATGGCCAGCCTCGCTGTACGCCAGCGCCACGCCCAGCTCGTTCTCGGCCGTCGACAGCACGTAGGAGAGCGCGTCTCCCAGCGACACCACCTTGGCCAGGATCACGTCCCCTGCCGGAGACGGCGGCGACGCGTCAGGCGGCCGGTGGCGGCGGCGGCCGGCTGATCGCTGCGGACAGGGACTATGCCGGGGGACTACGCCGATGTTTAAGAGTTATCGCACACGCAATTAGTAGTGAAGCGAACTCTCAATCCGGTGGCGGCGGGGACCCAGACACAGCTGATGTACGTCTAGAACAAGCACAAGAGATTCCCTACGTCCGTGACATAACAGTTATCTATAAAACAACCGGAAGACTCCATGCCCGATCGCTGACACGAGACACCAGTCTGTGTGTGGCCGGTACGCCACTGCTCCGGCGTCACACCCTGGTGGCAGCCGACGGGGCCACGCGACACGTCCCGGTCCCACTGACCTGGCCGGAAGCACTCGTATAGCTTGACCTTGTCCCGCTCGGTGGCGCGCACGTCCTCCTTCTTCAGGAGGCCGCGGAACTTGTGCTTCAACACAGTCTCGCCAATGCAGAGGATCTCGCAGCGGCAGAAGCGTGGGTTCACGTACGTCACCTGCCGCGGACCGCGCGCGTCAGGCGAGGGCAGACAGCCGGGCAGAGAAGCCGCTTCCATCGACAACCATCACAAAGGAAGTGCGGCCGCACAACATATCGCGTGTGAGGCAACTGATTAAGCAGCAAGCGTAGCTGAGCTGCGCTTGCTGCGCTCTGCACAACCGGACAGTTTTAAGATCATTGACAGCCATTAGCTGATTTCCCGTATGGGGAAAAAAGATTTTCATGTACGACGAAAATATGACGTTAAAAAGTAAACTAGGGTCAAAGTTTTCGCATCTTCTTTTCTTTTCGCGAATTCTCATTTTAAGTGCTCATAGAGAACGTCATCCCTCTTTAAGGAAAGCGCTGTGTTAACAGTGTGGCCGATATTTCCACTGGTCATAGCCGACGGGCGGATGGCGGCGCGGGGCCTGCTGGAGCGTCGTCTCACCCGGGCGGTGACCACCGAGCCGGCGGTGGGCACGCAGCCCTGCTCCTGACCGGTGCGCACCTCCACCAGCTCCGTCTGGAAGAGAGACACACACACCGTCAACGGTAGCCATCGCAACCGGACGGGCAGGCGGCGGAACGGGCCAGCACCAACACCGGGACGTGGCCAACGTCAATGAAGACAAACAATGTAGCTTCCGAAGGCGCGGAGGAGTGGGGCGTTCTCGGGGATGTACGCATTAGGAGCGTGTCAACGTGGTATGTGAAACGGTAACATGTGTTTAAACACCAGGATGGTGGGTGCACACGACTAACGAATCTCACATCGTCGGCCAGACCGGTCGGACCCGCACCACATCGGCCCGCATTGTCGGACCGACCTTGTCGTCCTGCAGCACCCTGTGCACGCGTCCCACCAGACAGGAGTAGATGTAGCCGGACCGTTCGCAGGTTCCCTTGCCCGGCGCGTGGCTGGCGTCCACGGCACATAGGCAGTCCCCTGCAGCCAGAGCGCCGCCAGTGTCACAGGCAGCCAATCAGGGGTGTCACTTTTGAAAAGCAGTTGGAGAGAGGCCTGTCAATCTTTCATGAATGCCCACTTGAGAAGAAGATAGTTTGGGGTCATGGGGTCAACTACCGCGGGCGTAAAACTCTTTTTACACCAGGAGCGTACTGGGTTTCGAATTCTGAGGTTTGAAATGTCTTTGAGCTTCGACGTTGGATGTCGTTAATTAACACGCATCCGGGTAGCCGGCTGGATTCCCTTCGCTCGGCTGGGGGGGGGGGGGGGGGGTAAATTCGGCTCGGTAATTTGACCCCCCTGCGATCTCGGGAACTAAGAAAGCTAGAGACACCATATTTCCAGGGCGTGTTGACCTGTACGTGAACTCACTTAGATCACAGTTTGAGGTTTCTAGGTCATGACCTACGGGTCAAGTAAGGTAAACAAGGTCAAATTCCAGGTTGGTCGCCAAAGTGCCCCCAGAACCTAGATAACTGTTTCTAAGCAAAATGTCATGAGCTCATTTAAAGTCACTGACCTAGTTTGACCTTTTGAAGGTCATGGTGACCAAAGTCATGCTGGACTGCTCTGAGTTTTGCATTTGAACAAGCGACAAATATTACGTTAGGAAGTATGTTCCTAAAAACAAAATGCCGACCTGGGTCATCTTAGGTTAATGACCTTTTTACCTCTGGGAGGTCCATGGAAGATGCATAATGCGGTTCGTGCCATAAAAAATTGAAATGAGCGCCAGAAACTATCCCATACAGCAAGCCCTAGACTAATAAAACATGCTGGTTTTGACCTTGTTCTGACCTTCATATCTGACCTTAGGTCAATGTAATTTGTTCATTCAATATTTTCGTTGCCTAAGAAAGCACCTCAGACATGTATGGCTTCGTCTAACACTCCGTTGCTGCATCAGATTGAACGATTCCCTAGAAATTGCCTTTGCTGAAACCAAGGCCTGACTTGACCTGCCATAGGTCAGCAACCTTACAAGGTACATCTAAATTTTGATGCCAAATGATCCGTTATTCAATTGTCTACAGCTATGCAAAATTGGGCGCAGCTACGCCACTCTGTTCGGAAACCATTCTGGAAAAACCTTCGGGGGGGGGGGGGGCAATTTGATCCCACCCGAGCGCTTGTTAATGCCTATTGACAGCTCTCCCTTTTTCCATGCTTTTTCTATGGTGCCAACTAAACTGGGGTACATCATCTAAAAATAACGGGCTCGTGCTAGGGAGCGACACAACCAAAAAATCGTGTTTAGTTGCATACCTTAGGACCGTAAATGCATAGGTAGTTCGATAAGATACATCGGCCACATGCAATCGAATGAAAACAAAACACATGACTGTGTGGTATCGGGCTCCATCACACGCATACGAAATGAGAGCACATTTTGTTTCCCGCCCGGTACAGGGCATTCGACGACCATCCGGTACGTCAGGTGCCTCACCACTCATAACGGCAGTGTGTGCGCTCCTGCGAGAGCACGGAACCCCGACTCCACGGTTTGACACCGCACGGCTGTCGTGGGCCGTCCACGTACCTGGCACGGCGAACACCGCGGTCTGACTGTCCAGCGCGGCCTCGCCGTCCATCTGGCTGTCCTGCGACATCCTCGCCTGGCGACACACGTGCAGAGGGGAGTGAACTGTCGTAACGGACACTTCCGTCTGCAAGCGGCTGGGGTGAGAGCTCACGTGACTGGGAGCGGACAGGATTAGGGTGATGGGATGTGGATGGGTGCGGGGTATGAAACATGACGAATACATCAGGTGAACTCAATGACCGTAAAACCATCGCGAATACTTTCACCAAGTTGTTAATTAGTAAATATGGGCTGAACTGTGATGAAAGTCCCTGTTGACGACGTCCAACTCTCCCTAGCCGCTTTGGGTTTTTCCCCATCATCGTCACTATATTTGAGAGGACGCGTGCTGTTCGCAAATATCTTAAGCATACAACGCACTACACCACACATATTCCCAGCTTGTGAACAACTCTGAATGATAACTTAGCATTGGAAAGGCGTGAAACCGGACTGGCTCTGCCGCAAGGATCTTTACTATTGCCGGGGTAGTAGCATACCTTAGATCACATGCGTGATGATATTTTTAAGGGCTTTTCAAATAGCTTTTGTTGCATATCCACCTTTTGCTGGTCTAGATCATGTATGTCACTGTTACGTATATGGCAGCATAGTAAAGAAAGTATTACGGATGGCACATCGGTACATATGTCACATTCCCAGCTAAAAGCAAGTCAAATAACGCCAGACTGATGAGAAATGTACACATCTGTAACGCATATGAGGCTCGATTCCCCATTTTATAACGTCTACTTCTCTGTTTTTCGCGGCAAAATGTGTCTACATCTGGATCGGAACAACAACGGCACTTGTTGATCTTGTGATCCGAAGCCCATGAAGCGCATAATCCCGACACATGTACATCTGTTGACCCGAGGGCTGATGACACCACGGGTCATATCAGAGGACACAACTTGACAAGAATAGGCCAGGGGCGCAACCGATTCACATTTAGCAAAGTTATACAGCTAAATAGAATTTAAATATGTAAAATAGAACCTAAATAAGAAAACCACGATGTCTGCTACGCTGCAGAGCCCATTGGCATACCCAGCATATACCTAGCAGCATCTAGATCAGACATCAACATATTTGGACATATTTTCAATAGGCCGCATGCAATGCATATATATATATATATATATATATATATATATATATATATATATATATATATATGTATGGTGATTTCTGGTGCGTGAAATGAAATATACAGATATGTGCAATTCTTGACTTCATGCCAACCTTACTCTAAGTATCCATAACCATATACCATATTTCTAGTAGTGTGTGCCTCTCAAGTTATAGCCGATAAAGGACTACCAAAGAGAGTGCGAACCCCGACGAGATTCCGTGTTGATTCCGTGTGTTGCAATGCACAATTTTAGTGGGTAGTTCATAAAAAACGCTTGTGATTCATCAGTTGCTGACATTCGTACTCTACCAGAAATAGCAGTGAATGGTACCTGAACTCTATCAGGTATATTAGTTATTCACATCTGGACTTTACACTGTTAAGTCCCTTACCTTTTCAGCAGACTAACGCAAGCTGGGTGACTTGGAGGTTCGAACGCGGCATGGACTGACACAGGTTCACCCCAAGTCACACTGCATCGAGTCAGTCTTCACCAACATCGTGGCTAGCCGGCTTAATGCCATCTCACGCCATCACGCACACACGCATGTACAACGCTCTGATACTGAAACCGTTGACTGTTTAATTGTAATGCCACACTGACGCAATTCAGGATGACCCAGGCAGGCCAGAGGATGTTTATCCAAGAATAGGGGATGGGAGGGGAGGCAGCGGCAATTTGAGTAGTTGCTTCTTTTCACGCACTCCCGCACGCCTAGCGGTAAACTTTCCTGAATTAAGAAACGGCTCGAGCTCCCCAAAACTCTTATAGCGCGACAGTTTCCGCGCCTGTGGAACCAGGTTTGAATCGGCCGAATATGACCTCATAAAAACACTATGAGTCATCAAGCCAAGGCATGAGCCAAGCACTTTGTACCACTCGTCATTCATGATGTCATTTTGTCTAGACTTGCGATGAATTGAGCTGTGATTTGTGACACAGTGCACAGTGCATTTGATGAAGGGATGAATGCAGAAATTGAGGGACAGACGATACGGTTTAAAAAAATCAGACAAAGTTATATTTTCAAGTTAATGCGTGTTAAAGTTAGCGCTTTCTGAAATGTAAATAATATGATAGCATGAAAGTAGTATATATCACATGCTGAATATCATCATTCTTCACATAACATTACTTTGAATTTATTTGCCATTTCCGACTGCTTACACCACAGGAGCATCTAAAAAGTGTCATTTTATTTGCATGAAATTTTGATTGTAAGGTAACAAAGGCGCGAGGAAGTAGATCCATCCCACCCCTTCAACGCGCAGGCATCCTTCGCCAGGCTGACAGCTGACAGTCGCCGACACACACGGGCGTCTACTGGGCGTACACAATGCGCATGGTGTTGGTATAGCCGGCGCCCGACTGCCAGCCGGTGATGATCAGCACGGGATCGCCGGACTTGATGAAGTCCAGCGACTTGCCGAACTTCATGGCGTACTGGACGCGCGCCTCGACGTCCTGCAGCCAGTCGCTCTGCCGCTCGGCCGTGAACAGCAGCGGGAAGATGCTGCGGTAGAGCTGACACTGACGCGCCACCATGGCGTGCCGCGTCACGCAGATGATGGGACAAGTGCGGCCGGTACCGGCTCAGCAGGTGCGCTGACCGGCCGCTGGTCGTCAGCACGATGATGGCCGCCGCGCGCACCTTGTACGACGCCTCGACGGACGCGATCGCCACCGAGTGAGCGTGGTCCGCCTTGCTGATCTGCGCCGTCAGGTCGAGGAACTTGCTCTTGTGCCAGATGGCCGACTCGGCCTCCATGCAGATCTTGGCCATGATGGACACGCACTGGACGGGGTAGAGGCCTTTGGCGCTCTCGCCCGACAGCATGACGCAGTCGGCGCCGTCCAGAACGGCGTTAGCGACGTCCGACACCTCGGCGCGCGTCGGTCGCGGCTTCTCAATCATCGAGTCGAGCATCTGGGTGGCGCAGATAACAGGCTTCCCGGCGATGTTGCATCGAGATATCATTCCCTTTTGAGCGATGAACACCTTCTCCGGAGGGATCTCAATGCCCATGTCACCTCGGGCCACCATTATACCATCAGCCGCTTCGATGATGGAGTCCATATTCTTGATCCCCTGGTGATTTTCTAACTTAGGGATGATCATAATGTTTTTGCCTTTGTCGCCTAAAATTTTCCTGATCTCGTTTACTCCATTTGCGTCTCGAATGAATGATGCGAAAACGAAGTCCACTCCAACTTCTAATCCCAAAAGCAGGTCTCCCTTGTCCTTCTCAGAGACCGCCGGAAGGTCAACGGGAGTTCCCGGCAGGTTGACTCCCTTTTTGGAGCCAAGCTTGCCGCCGTTTTCGATAAGGCATTCGATGTGATCACCGCTCACTTCCTTGGCCATTAAAGACATCAGCCCGTCGTCAACGAATATCCGGCTGCCGGCTTTAATTACTTTCGTTATATTAACGTAGTCAACGTAAACAGTTTCTTTGGAGCATTTCTCTTCAAATGACTTGTTCGTGGTGATGGTAATTTTTTCACCGGTAACCAGCTCAACTTCACCAGTCCCGCTTCCATCGATCAAACCTGTACGAATTTCCGGTCCTTTTGTATCGAGTGCGATGCCAAGTGTGAAAGGAAATCCATGTTTTTCTCCATATATTTCTGTCGCTTTCCGGACGTTGTCCACGGTTGACTTGTGATATTCATGAGTACCATGGGAGAAATTCAGCCTTACTACTGTCATACCAGCCTCCATCAAGGCAACCAATGTTTCCACTTCTCGTGAAGCTGGTCCAATCGTGCAGACTATCCCAGACATCCTGAGCGACGAGGGCACTGAATCGATATCGAGAGCAGCCATGTGCTCAAGGAACGTATTGGCACGCTCCGCATTTCCTTGCTCATTTAGAATCTCGCCCATTTTGTTCGAAAATGCTTTGTTACCGCCGCAGGGAAAACAGCCAAATGCCATAAATCGGAATGCACAACGAATTAAAACTGAGATTTAGACAATCCTTCAGAGAGGCCTCCTCATTAGAACAAACGCTTCAAAAAGACAGCCCCCAAAAAATCATGAAATAAAAAACGACATCGCGCGCAACTTCTGCTGAATGACTTCCGCTGAGCAAAAAAAGCGTGATGGACTAGGACGCGAACACCCGGGTTGAAAGTGCGGAGGGCAGAATTCTCCTTTTTCAGGTTGCCAACCGCAAGCTCCAATCACTCGTGACCCACTTCTTCAGTGTATCCGTAGTATCTCCAGTCTTTGAAAATTAAGGAAAACTTAAAAATTTGAATAAATTATGCAGGACTGCGTTAAACTGGCCAGCACTGCATGCCACCGATCATCAAAACGAGCCGAAGAATATGCGGATTACAAATTACTTTATGTTCTGAACCATTTAAAATATTGTCACGGAATATACAACATTCTCAGGGTTACAATCGACCTTCCTTTTTACAACAATAACTGGTATCTTTGGGAAGATCAAAGGGGGAAAACAACTATTCATTTTCAGGTAGCATCCGTTCTTTTTTCCAATAGCAATAAGTAAGTTTTAAGTTTTCCCAGAGCAACTGAAAAAGTCAGCTCATTTATTGGTTCGTTCTTGACAGTCGATTAATTGTACACCTGCAACAGTCTCTCTTAAAATACCTGTGCAACTATGGAAAAATCTACTTCTTCTCGTCCTTCCAGGCGTCCAACAGGCAATGAAACATGTTTGGGGGTAAAAACAGCACTGCTAAGGCCACTAAAAATTGGGTAAAACTGGAATAGAAAGGATTTATTTTGAGAAAAAAGGATAACAAAGTGAAGGTGTCCAACAGCAGCTGAACCGTACTTGGAAGTAAAGGCAGTGCTGCCAATGCCATCAGAAACTAGATAAAACGCCCTTGAGAGTTGGTGGTTGCCTTGCTGTCCGTGCACAAATGCTTTAAGTGGTTACCAAGCTCGTGACGTTCATGATGGGACAAACCAAAAAGCGTGGTCCACTTCAATGCCCTAGTTGGTTAGAGCACTCATCTTTCAATTCATCAGCCGGTGGTGGGGTGGGTAGATTCAAGTCACTTAGGCGCTGGCTAGCCATCCACGGACTGGGATGGCTTGCGGCCGGTGTTAGTCGCCGTGCTAAAGATCACGTGACGGCAGAAGGCAGGACGGGCCACATCCAGCATTGCGCCACGGTAAGCTTTCGAAGTAAAATGTTGCCGTTGGCATGGAATTTCGCGACTGGATGGTGAGATCAGGGCCCACGCAACTAGCACTGCTTAGATCCCAGAAATTCATGAGCCAAAAAGTTCGGACTTGATCTTAAACAAAAACAAAAAACAAAAACGGGTGCGCCCACACTGTATTCCTAATATTGGGCATAAGTAACGCAAACTGTGCGCAAAAACCGCAGCATCATCAAATGCAAATGCCGAAAGTCACCACAGAGAGTGTACGAAGGTGCTTCACGCCAGCATGCGACAATGCGCTGAGAAATTGCGCGCAGAGCACATAAGCAGCATGACACATGTAAGGACAAGTAAAGCACCTGATACACATCATCTTCATGACACATCGAAGGACGATTGAGCACCTGAAACACGTCATCTGCATGACACAGCGAAGGAAGGGTACGGCACATGAAACACGCCGTCCGCATGATGCATCCAAAGACGACTGCGCATCTGAAATACGTCTGCATGACGCAGCAAGACGAGAAGGGCATCTAAAACACGCGACCTGCATGACACATCGAAAGACGGGCAGGGCACCTGAAAACACGTCATCTGCGTGACAAATTCAAACAACCAGAAGGCATGTGGAACACGTCTTCGATCGGATCGGACCGGAAACTGTACAACGTGGGTTGTTCAGACTGAGTTCAGACACCGACTTACATGAAGTCATCTACGTTCGTCAGGTTCATAAGCTTTATCACTGCGACGGAATACCCCCTTTCATGAGTTTGACAGGCAGAAGTGCGCAAATGTTTAGCGTTCGTGCACACTGCATCAGCGCAAAAATAACATGGCTGGAAAATGTATCGCCTCTGAGCCAGGTAGGACATGACAACTGTAATACGCGAAGCTCAGAAACAAGGAACGGCCTACAGCTTTGGTGACTGCCACCAAAATATCGAGTAAAACGCCCACATTTTAATTGGATACTGGCCACAATACAGCGACCTATCTGTCCATGCCTTTTCATGACGCCATTTCTCCTGGTTTAGACCAAAGCAAGTTATATGAGGCCGGTTTCGGGAAAAGGCGGCATTGGTGGATCCGCTGTCGGTTGCTGACTATGGCTCGCACAGCGCTGAAACCTTTGGCGATTGATGGCATGCTTTCACCGTGCGTCCGTTTCACATCTTCCTCTGATCTGGTTACCAAATCTGAGACAAATGCTAAACATAAACATTCAGCAATGGGTAGAGCCATGGTTTGCCATGGTTTGCACGTTAGCGTGCGAGCGGATGCACACCTCAAACCACACCTTGGCCACACGACCGTCCATTCTCTCTTCCCTGAATGTGGTGGTCTTACTGCTGTTCAACACCGGGTCGTCAAGCTAGACTTTGCCGTGTACTTCAGATGTTTTTGAAGGTTGACTAGCAAACGTTTCTCACGTTAATCAAATGGGAAGGACATAGTCCGTTCAAATTGCAACATTGCAGAATTCACCCCGAAATACCGACTGGTAAGCAAATACCCCGAGCTGCATGTGGCACAACTTTTAAAGAATTGCATTTGTTTACCGTCAATTGCAGGGAGCCATGAGTCTAGCGATTGCGAATATAAATAACATCTTCTAGACAGCGTGGCAGCAGAATCGGGCCGACACGAGCTGGGCCGGGCAGGTAATTAATGTCATCATGGCCCCAGTAAGAATGCCTGGGAATGCCGCCCTGCTTGTAATCATCTGATTTGAGCACACATGTTGCGCATGGCACTCATGACCGCAAAATGAGCCTGTTCGAGCGTTTTCAAGGGAGTATCCCAACTTCGTGGCATATATCAAAGGCATATTCTAGTGAAGCCCTAGGACCATTCTCGTCTAATGATAGCACTGGGTAGTGCCATTGCAGCCCGTCAGACCACAATAAGGTTGTCAATCATAATTATATTCGAGTCCAAATTACGTTGTCAACGTTTTGTAACAGCACTACACTTCTTCCCAGTTGCCGGGACTACTTTCGTCATGACAACCGCCGTGCATCTCTACTGGTGCGCATAAAAGCACGTCTCTGATTGGCCCAGCGGCGGCAACGGCCCGTTATCGAGAGGCGCATTGGTTAAACTTTGAACCAGTGCGGTGTCATCATGGACCACGTGATACTCCCATTGCCAAAGCCATAGTGAGCCTCGAAAGAGTATCCGTGGTAAACGCCATAAGACAGAGATCCAAAGTCATAGCATAAGGTTTCCCTGAATTCGCGGGATAATAGCTTCATGTTCGCTTATCTTTTGGTCTGAACAGAATAAACGCGGCGTACTCCATTTAACGCGCTGTCCATGAACATTTTGTTTAAAGGGTTATAAGGATGAGACCCAAAATAGATACTCGTGGATGTGCCTCTATTCATAAGAGACAGATGGGTAATAATGTCACAGCGCTACCAACTTCTTACTTGTAGGCACAGACGACATTTCTCGGTTGCGCACCATCGTGTCTCCCACACGGTAGCTGTCAAATAATCTGCAAGTTCCAAATGTATTCAACTTGAGCTACTGAGACGGTAAATAGGGCCAGGGAAGCGAGTCGGATGGTGGGGCCGTGGAAGCGGGAAGCTGACCATGTGGAAATGGGACCTGGACACAATCAGACGACAAGGCGGCACAGCGGGCCAATCAGAGAACGAGGCAGCACAGAGGACCAATCAGAGGACAAGGCAGCACAGTGTGCCAAGCAGACTGTCAGGTGAGTCCGGGATCAAGAGACTGTTAACTAGGCCATGAAAACACCGAACGGGCGGTGGCAGGAGGGCTCCTTGGGACAGCAAAGGATTCTGCCATATGAGAACGTCCTGAAACGATCGTGGGACTTGCAGACATGGAATGTCCAGCAGGCAATCAGTTAAACTGCCGGCTAACTGCGCAACCAGACAAAGAGGACTGGATGATCAAGGGGACGCCGTGGTCGGGTAGGTGTACTTTTACTTCATAAGACGAATACTTTAACAGAATGCTTCACATTTCACGATATTAAAGCAAGCCTGAGATATGATAAGATAAGCTCACTTATAACAATTTGTGGGTGGAACAGACTGCAAATGACAGCACAATTCTCTGTTTAGTAAACACAGTCCTCAATGCACCATGGCTTGTTTACGACATCGTACCTTGCACAACATTGATTGAGAGCCAATCGAGGGCCGTTATGTCTGGAAATCGCGCTCACGAACGCCAAATATGAACGCCACGAACATTACGTTTTTCTTCGCCTTGATCGTCGTATGGCTTATGGAATGGGCAGATCTGAATGACAATATTGTGACGTCATGAACGCCAAGGTCACTTTGAAATACTCTTCGATACACCTTTTCCCATTTTCGCGGACGTGTAGCTCAGAAACTTGAGGGGCTTAGGTCTTAAAAATGGTAGAATTGTGAACAGCACCGAAAGGTCTTCAAGATGGCTATTTCAGTTCAAAACCTCACATAAATGTGGAACACTCCCTTTCACACTGGTACCGACAACATTAACAAATTACTAATAGGCATATGTACGTATCGTTATTATGGTATGGTATGGTACGTATGGTAATTATATATACATATGGTTATTCCAAATAATGATAAGCGAGAATACTTACCTGTTACGTTGCATTTTTAATCGTCTTCAGGTAGCCAGTGTCTTCCAAAATGAGCAATTGATATAGATTCATATAATGCATACGGGCGATGGACACCCGGAGATTCTGAGCACGTCTGGCTTTCCGGTGAGGGAGTCACGCACAGCAGGGAATTGCTTCCATGTGGACAGATATAGCGCACCGCCGAATACGTGTATACTCTGACAGTTACGACGGACAATATCGTTAGAGATTGGGGAAAGACTGAAAACTTGAAGAAAAAAGACACTGCAAGCCTCTGGCAACACTTCTTTGGAAACCAGTGCCCATCCGTTTGGTTCGTGCCTCGACGAGTCTCGCCTTGCCCGTCCATCGGCCTATGAGTGACTGTCTCGGGGCTCCTCAGGCGCCCAACGGTCTCGCAGGCATATCAGAAGACCGCGAGTGCTGTGAGGTTACAACTGTGAGAGGAATTAAAGGCTCTTACCGCTTACTGGCCAAAACCTTGCTGGGGTCAATTTGCCGCGTCATGGCCCCTGGCCATTTTTGGCACCCTCGATTATCCCATGTCTGACCGAGCGCGCGACATCACATCTTTTTGAGGGGCGTTCAAACGTTCGGTGACACGGACTCCGGGACTTTAAACCTTAAGGACCTACACCATTTAGGACCTGACGTCGATGCCAAAGCCCTGGTTACGCCGTTTTGGGGAAAGCTCGTTGAACTGCTGACGTCGCTGCAACGAATTGAAATAATTAGCCGAACATGATTTGCGCGTACATGATTTGGTTTTCAGTCGGGTCGAAGTCGGTTTGGTGGCAAAAATTCACCCAAAGACCCCTACAGGAAGCATCCCACTTAAAATGGATACAGGCTCCGGTGGCGTATGGTCCGACGTCACATGGCTCATCCCACTGCCCGTTTGCCGGCTGGGTGCACTGACCGACTCTGGTCAAGGTCACATCAGCCTCAGCAGTGGGCAAACCCAAGGCATCCACCTATGATATGCTGGGTTGGTGACAAAGCTTGGGTCAATTGGCTGGACTATGGCTTATGAAGAAAACTGCTATTTTCTACATTTCTTTGCTGTTATAGCATTTTTGCATTTTCATTGTATTTTTACAGGATCATACCCTCAGGCACCTCAAGTTCCCAGGTCATGCCACCATGGAATGACATGCAATTTAATGACTTAACATACATTGACAATGGTAGGTTTCACCCTGCTCATGCTACTGCAAGCAGTACATTTTCAGCAGTGGAAATATGGAGGCATCATTTTTCCAGTACACTTTTAAATGACAGTCCAGCCCTGTTTGTTATGGAAAACCATTTGGACAGGTCAAAAATAATAGAAAACATATCAATGTGCTGTGGTGATTTTAACATGGCCTGTGATCATGTGCTGTATGTTTCTGTGTGTATGTGTAGGCCTTAGTTGGCCTTAGTTAGTTAGTTAGTAGGCCTTAGTTAGTAGGCCTTAGGCCAACTCCTATGTTGGGGCAGCTTGGCAAGCATAGGGATGGAGATTAGTCAATTTGACTGTTGAGTGCATTATCACACATTCTACAATAATAAACTTATTAAAAGCACAGTGCATCATCACATGGCATGGTAATACCACAGCAGCTCACAAGCATGTTTGCCATAACTTGCTGACTGGTCCAAATAGTTTCCCACAAAAAACGGGCCTGACCTGTCATTTCACAGTGTACTGTAACAATGATGCTTCCATATTTCAACCTCTGAAAATGCTCTGCTCGTAGCAGCTTGCATGAGTGACACCTTATCACCATAAAAAATTTAGTGCACACTCACCTTCAGAAAGCAAGCCTGTAGTCAGCCTTTCGGTGTCCCCTTCTTGGCACGTGCTTATGTTCCAGAATTTGGCGTGACAAGATTATCACATGTAGGCAACAAAAATCGGGTTACAACATCCGTAAGCATTCACACAGCTACCCGTACCCTTTTCAACAAAATCAGCAGTCACATTTCCCTTAACACCAACCAACTAGTCGGCAATCCCAGGTACTGCCGGGCTTCTAGATATGCCATGAACGCAAACGCAAGGCACTGTTGATACGTGTCACCTGCGCAGCAATGACTCACAATTTGTGCGTAGCAGGAACTTTAAATAATACAAGCAGCGTTTTCAGGGACGCATCTCCTGCCAATGCTCTTTTAATGCTTTTCGCCAATTTGGCAGCACTGTTCCTTCCTTAACGGCTCACCCAGCGCGTTTCTCTTTGGCTCCAGTTGTGCAATCAATCTAGACAGAGGATAAAGGCATATGGGATCGACTCAGGCATTGCACCGAGGAGTACCGAGACCCACCCCGATGTCAACGCTTGCACAGGTCATGTGTCCTGATGAGTCGATGTACGCGATATTCCAAGTGCAATTCGCATGCATGCAAGTGGATTTTGATCGCCACGTGTGTTGCTCGCTCAGTGCCATATAATATGTTATAGTTCATCCCGGATGCGGCTCAGTTGTACTGAGCCACATCAACGATGATCTCGATTAGCACGATAGACTTCCCCCGACTGCGACTCAAGGACATAGAATCCAGTCGATTCCGTCCTTACCTTACGCATTATTGGTTCCTTTACGGATCGACTTCGATTCCGTCTGAGGGTTTAAGTCGGCACAGCCTCCCCAATAACTTGTAGCCTGAAAACACTTAACAAGAGCAGAGCTGACAATAATTCTAAGCAGCACTGCTGCCAAATACAAGACACTTTACATAGGGCATCAGATCTCGCTCACACCTGTCACACTGCTCTCCTTTTGCATCCATTTCCACCCCGCCGCACACCAATGACGACCCTACGGGGCGTTCCGTTTACATACACGCCATCGCACCAAGTGGGCGTCACATAAACAATAGCACTGGCATTAGCCTGGCATGTACATAGCACACGTTTCATGCCCAAGATGGCTTTACCTAGCACCCAAGCAGGCGAGCCTGTGGTTCCAGGCTGCAGCACCACGGCTCTGCCCTTCGGTGGAATTCTTCGCCAAACCACTTCTCATCTATGGAGTGGGAACGCACATCATAATATGCAAGTTGTCAGCCACCAGCTCAGCAATTACCTTTCTGGTCACTAACTGGGCCCATTGCCCCTGCAGCTATCAACTGCTAGCTGCAGGGCCCACCGCGGAAATTTCCTTCATGTGCATTTCAAACACAAACCACAACAAAATGTGTATTTATTTGTACAGTCGTCCACCTCCATAGGTCCAGCGGGCGTAATCACAGCTTGCCGGCCTCCTGAAGCGATTGGCGCGCCATCTGAAGCACACTCCTGTGACTGGTCGCGCCGCCTATAAAGCCAGACGCGTGCACGAACACGCCATCGTCGATGCCGGCCTCCTTGGAGAGCTGCTCGCCGCGCAGACCCCGCCAGCTCGCCTTCAGGGGTACTCTGAGGGCGGTGGGCGTGTCAGCGAGCCGCGCAGACCCCGCCAGCTCGCCTTCAGGGGTACTCTGGGGGCGGTGGGCGTGTCAGCGAGCCGCGCGAGAGCTCGCCGACGCTCGACTACGGCCATCTCGCGCTTAGCGTCACGGGCGCGAGAAAATTGACCGATCATTATCACGTTCCGTGTCACACACGGGACGCAAAGCGGCGGCACCCCGTCTGAGAACAGGCACGGGTGACACAGGTGCACTTTTCGCAAACTCCCTCGCATGCATCATCACGTCCTCCCTGGCACCAACCTCATGTCGAAGGAGCCGGTGAAGGGTGGCACCGCCTGCACGCGCCACTGGCCCTGCTGGTCCGTAAACAGCACGAACATGACCTGGCACGGCGGTTGCTGCTCCTGCTCCAGCACAAACAGGTGGTCTTTCCAGGGCACGCCGCCCTTCGGCAGCTCCATGATGAGGCCGCTCGGGTCCACCTGCGGTCCACCGGTCACCGGCCGTTGGTGCAAGGCATCCACGTCCCCGTACCCAGTACAGTACAAAGTACAAGAACGGGCGCTGAAGCGCGGTACGCCGGTCACAGATCGGTCAGCGCGAGTGCCTGTCACATGCCATATTTGTACCAATGAATACTGATTGCTCTGAGCTTGTTACAGTTGGACTTCTTCACATCTTATGCTGCAAAGGCTATGTACAGCACGTGATGATTCCCCAAAGAACAGACGAGACCTCGCCGAAGAAGCGCCCAAACTTGTCCACGCGTGAGGCAACGCCAAACGGCTTGGTCGATTTCAGAAAAAAATGACAGCCTTACCATTCTGGCACGACCTGTAAGCCAATGATGGCAATGTAGCAGCTCCCGCAGCATGTCTCCTTCCCTGTGCTCCTCGTCTGGTGCCGATCGGTGACAGCCTGCTCACCTGGTGCCGATCAGTGACAGCCTGCTCACCTGGTGCCAGTCGGTGTCGGCCTGCTTCATGAGGAGTCGCCCTGCTCACCTGGTGCCGGTCGGTGGCGGCCTGCTCACCAGGTGCAGGTCGGTGGCGGCCTGCTCCCCTGGCGCCGATCAGTGACAGCTTGCTCACCTGGTGCCAGTCGGTGTCGGCCTGCTTCATCAGGAGTCGCCCTGCTCACCTGGTGCCGGTCGGTGGCGGCCTGCTCACCTGGTGCTGGTCGGTGGCGGCCTGCTCCCCTGGTGCCGATCGGTGGCGGCCTGCTCCCCTGGTGCCGGTCGGTGGCGGTCTCCCCACCTGGTGCCGGTCGGTGGCGGCCTGTTCGCCTGGTGCCAGTCAGTGACAGTCTGCTCACCTGGTGCCGGCCGATGACGGCCTGCTCCACCAGCCGGCGGGCCGGGTACCAGACGGTCCAGATGCGCTGCACGGCGTCCGTGAACTCGGCCGTCACCAGCCGCCGCGCACGCTCGAAGCACGCCGCTTCGTCCGGCTGCGTGTCATTCCACGCCGGGTTGAGGCGGGACACGCGTGCGCCGATCGTCGAGTTCACCTGGTACCTGCGACACCGACGACCAGGCAGTCAGGCCAGCCTGGTGGCCGTGGAGGCCGTCACTGGGCCGGCGGCACGCGCTGTGTGGAGGGGGGGGGGGGGGAGGGGGGGCGGGACAACCAGCGGAAGTTAGGCAACATTACATCTGCAGCAATGGGTTGAATGAAAGGAATACTGGACAAGCAAACATTGGACAAGAGCATTATCTAAGACATTCTATGCATGCAGTCTTAGTGTGGCGTGTCATGGTCAGCCCATATGAATCACGAAAACGTGAGTTTTAACCAATCAACGCAAATTTCGCGTGCTGTCCAATCGATACAGTTCTCTCGGACTAGGCGGAACCGTACATTCTGACCCATCCGTGCCAATTCCGACGACGGCACATAACCAATGACAACTCGGCGGATCCGGCCCCTCCGCGCCAACCCACACGAGTCCCGAAGCCGACCCGCTCCGAGCGCCCCGCCCGCGCCCACCGTGGCGTGCCGTCATGCTGGTTGACGCCGTTGTCCACGGCGTCGATCTCCTCCATGAACGTCTGGTAGAGCCGGTCGAACACGACCTCTCGGTGCTCGCTGGCCGCGGGGCCCAGCTGGGTGTCGAGCACGTCCCGTCCGAAGTGGTGGAAGATGAGGCCGGCCGAGCTCAGGCGCGTCACCCACGGCTTGGCGCCGGCCGTCAGCGAGCGCATGCTCTCCGAGAAAGACCTGAAGCCAACAGACGGCTCTCGTGCCGGTCACACGCGCCCGCTGACGGCGTCACGACATGCAGCCACGACTGAGACATGAGACACAAATGGAGAACAGACAACTGTGCTGACAGGGGTGGAGTTTTGTACCCCCCCCCCCCTCCCCCTACAGCCTTACTCCAAATGATTTCCCTGCTCTTTAAAATGGGACTCAAAAAGCTGACAAAAAACAACAGAGATGCATTACACCCCCAAAAGTGTGTTATCTGAAAGTCTGAACCCATCTCCATGCAACCCATGAATCTTATAAAGCTTTGACAATGTGCAGTGTCAAATATAATATAGTGAGTGAAAAATATAGACATCCATAGGTTGCTGAGTGGGCAAGAGTCTGTCATATTATCATAGCACTAACTTTTGGTGGTGGTCATATCGGTGCAGCTCAGGGTTGTAGACAGCACCAACGTCAACAACAATATCACACTCCCTTAGAACAGCTTCATCACGGGACCTGAAACAGCAGTTTTTGTGACATCCTAAGCATACTCCAAGTGATAGAAACTATATGCGTAAACTGTGACGTTACAATGTAGTCACATAGCTAGTGAAATTATTCCAGCAACAGGGCTAAGCTTTCAGACACGTTTCACCAATCTCTTCCATGAACACTGCTAGTTGTAAGGAAACCTCAGATGCTTAAGATGGCTGCATGTTCTGCATTTAGCAATGAACCCACAGAGGTCTATAACTTAGCTTGAACAATGACTATTAACCAAAAACAATTGATCATTCACCAAATGTAGCCCGTGACAAGCCAAACATTGAAAGTGGGGCACAAATGGGTACATAGAAGAAAAATTGCAACTAAAAGTATTGACAGACCTGACAACTTCAGCTTCATGACACTCAGGTAACATCTTGAGCATTGAGACAGCCAGGACTTCATCACAATGGAACATGCCATTGTGCGTTCCAATTTTTTGCACAGCTTTCTTGAATTTTTTAGTTTCTCCTGTCATGATTCTTGCTAGAAAGAAATCCAATTTAATGACTGCATGCCACTCAATATACCTGGTATGCTGAACATAACTGGTATACACTGGGTCTACAGATAATACTAATGGAAAGCAGTACTAGCTAACAAACACATGTGATTTATATCTATAAATAGGGTATGCATATCACATCACACAAGCATCACATTACAAAAGTTAGGAACTGCTAAACATCTCACATTGTTGTCATTAAGACAGTTAAGCCACCAAAACACTTAAACTCACATGAGATACAACAAAATTCAAATACACACCTATGGTACAGCTTTTCTTAATGAGTTAAGATGCAAAGAGTCTTGAGCACCATAAGCCACTGGCAGAAACAGTAAAAGGAACTCATCATAACAGATAGAGCTAGGTGACATGGTCATAAGACAATACCACAGCTGGCTGTCATACAATGAGGCAAATCAAACATGAGATCTGTGCAGGTTTGAGCCGCATCATGCCTTGCGGTAGCCTAAATCCAGCCAAACTTAGCTTGGTGCACCTCCTAGTTAGGATTCCTCTGAAGCCACATATGACTATGAAGATGGCTTGACCACTACACTACTATAATCCACAAATCAAATACACATTGTATTACACATATTTAGAGACAACATTTTGAATTGGACAACCCAGTGCACATTTTCTGTGGCACATCATTAAGTCGCATAGGGACTTTGTTGTTGTTTATTGGTGTTTTCAGGCGCATCAACTCCAATGGTCATTTTGTGCCCATCTCATAGGGACTGATGACGTTCAGCAAGTTGTATGTAATTATCATAAATCTGACAATGGGTTTCTGAAAATGTTCTTGATAAAGCTTCAAAATATCACAGATATCTTAATTTGTCCCGCTATGGAACGCATAAATGGAAAATTTTGCAGTGTTGTCTGCTGGACGCGATGCTGAACAGGACCTACATGGAGGGAAGCACCACTGTCACCGAATATTCATCTGTCAAATAACCGAATCACTCGCCCAAAATGACGCACACTGTCCTTGATGCCACCCCTTCCCCAATACTCCTATGTCACACTGGCAGCTAACCGGGTTACACCAACACCCATCCGCGTGGCCCGCGCACAACCAACCTACGCGGAAGTGCCACATGCTTTATGTTATAATTTTTCACGGTAAGAGTACCGCAATATGAGTGATGTTCGCTCGTACACGTACCTGCAATTATCGCTCACATTTCACGAATCACAGTACGAACTTCAGCGCTGATAACCCTGTCATCACTATGAATGGGCAGACTTTTGAAACCCCTTTATGTATCTGGTTTTCAAAGCTGATTCTGAACAAAAAAATTCGTGAGCACGGTTAAGACAGTTGTGGCGCTATTGGGACATAATCGAGCCGGGCTGATGCTGTAAAGCGCCGGACTTGACTGCGAGGCTGTCCGGTGCCGTATGTGGCGGGTCGTATAAGTCGTGAAAGCCATATGTCATATATATGTAATGACATGACTTATATGAGTCATATTTCACACACTTAATATTGTGGGTTGACTCCAGAAATACAAAGTATATGTAGTGTCTGGAGATTTTACCATGTGTGAATGATAGCCCAGGCTTGTCCGTGAAATAATTGACTGAAAGCTGGGCGAGATCTTGCAATTGAGCAAGGAGTATTTGATCCCATTCAGTAGACCTTAAGATAATTTTGAAGGTGACAGTTGTCAAGTAAGATTTATTTTGAATATATTTGTTGTTACATACCTTCCTCAAAATCGAAAAGCACAAATGTAGAATGGGCACCAGATGCCCTACATGACCAGCATTCATTGGTCACATTTATTGAATTTATTAACACTGGCTGGCATATGGTGTCTGTTTTATACTGGAATTTTTTGGATCTGTGAGCAACATCTGTGTTTTAAAATTCAGTCAAGGTGCATCTTGCTAGCAACTTTCATGCATGCAATCATTGCAATGAGATTATTCTGGTTATATTGAAAACTTGTAGTCCTTTATATGGCTGTATACCTGACTCATTGCAATTATCTTCCATAGAATTGAGCTAGGATGAAGTTCACACTTCACAAGTTTTGTGGGCAAAATGTCTGCATTTGGCAATGACCACATGGCTCTGCCACAGGTAGGGCAAAAATGGTCCACCCCTTAAAAGCATTTTTGGGGGTTGCCTGCTGCTCTCACCTATCGCATGGCATGGTGACATGAAATTGATGTGTGGGGTTAGTTTGGCTGCCAATTTTTACCACATCTTGCAGATTGGATGCGGCATGCATGCAAATTTAACTTGTAAATGATTCATGTGTCCAGAGCTGGTAAAAAACATGGTGCTTTTGTTATCTGTATTTGTAGGATATTGTATGGCATGTATGCAAGCTCCATCGCTACAGAACATGTGATGACCTTTGCACTGCATGCTGGAACACTATCAGGTAATATTGGCCCATTGTATTGGCTTGTGTACAGGCCTTGCCTTTGAAGGCCACTGGTCACATGCTTTGTGCATGTCATGGCATTTGATATGCCTGTTATCAGCAAGTGAGCACAAGATGGCCTTTGTGAAGAACTGGTGGACAACAGATTATGCAGAAGATATTTTCACATATTTCCTTTGGAAGGAGAAAAACACCATTTCATTTCGAGGTAGATCACCTCAGGTGAGGCTGGGGCAGTCAGGAACTTGTTTGTCTGCATGTCCAGTTTGAGTCCCTGTGTTTGGCGGGAGGCGGAGGGAGGGGGGGGGGGGGAGGTGAATGCTCGTGGGCCAAGCTTCTCTCTGGGCTGTCATCGGAGATGTCCGGTCGATTGCGTCCACTGTGGCCAGCCGAGAACACGCTGGAAGCTCGATACGGGAAGCCCATCCAGCACAATCACGTCGACCTGTTGGCGTGCGTTTGGCGCCAGCTGGGCGAGCGGCGCCGACTGGTGGACATGATCCGGGAGCTGGGCGAGCGGCTGCGCCTGGGCAACACCTCGGTCCACCTGGCCATCCGACTGCTCGACGTCTTCATGGACAACCATCGCGTGGAAGTGCCGCACTTGGGCCTGGTGGCGCTCGGTTGCCTGCTGCTCGCCAGTCAGTGCTCTATTGCCAGGCTGCCCCCTAACCACCCCACCGTGTGGTGGTGAGCTCTAACTGTCTGCGGTGGTGACGGTTGCACGGTAGTGGTTAGTACTATTGGGGCTGCAGGCCAGGTTGGTCTTAACGCCAGTCAACGAGGAATGGTGTAGCTTCAGCGTCCGGACCAGGCCGCGTGGCGGGCGTGTATCTGTTCCATCGTAATGTGAACATGTTTCATTGGAGCTGTTTGATCAGGCGTGGATCCATGTAGCTGGCAGCATTGCATGATCGTGAGCATTCGGCCCTCTCTTTTGGGTTAACACGGAAAGCGAAGCAGAAATTGCGAAAAAGCTCAAGCGCGGGGGGTCCAAGTTGGTTCGAAGCATGATCAAAGCCACACGAGACCAACGCATTTCGACAAAAAGAGATGGAGCAATAGTGCGGTCAGAAACGTGATGCAACGCGTGAGGCTGGTCACGTGGGCTTCCATGCAAAACATTGATCAACGGTTCTAAGCTCTTAGGGACTTTTGGCAAACCTTGGCAAGCACAGGAGGCAGACTCAAAACTGTTCGCATGGTGCCCAGCCCACATATTCCCAGGCGGGCTGAGGGCCGATCGACCCGAAGTGACGCTTCTAATCGGCCGAGAAGCCCCTAACGTCGCCTTTTTGGAGCCGGTCCCGAATGCCGCATCTTGTACCAGGTGGGAGTGGATGGTGAAAACTACACAGGCGCGTGATTCAGCTCACTCACTTCTCACACATTAGTCGAAAGTGTAGGGGATGCCAAATTTATCGACGTCGACTGAAGTTGCCGCGCCAGGTTAGTGGTCAGGCCACCAAAACATTCTCGACAAAAGACATCAAAGAATTAGTGCGCGAACGTTCGTCCGAGTAAACAGTTTCAGGTGCTCTGCGCGGACGTGAAGCACGCACATTCCAGCGCACTGATAAAAGCCGCTGGCGTGGGCTTCTCAAGGTTATCAGCTTTCATCGCCTTTGTTCGCCGTCATCTACGTGGGGATGAACGCTCGCGTCGGTCGACACCTTGTTCTCCCCATGCCCCGGAAGGCGCCTGACTGGTCCTGTGTGATTATGCGAGTGCATGGATATGTCAGGCTTGGACCGGACGCTGATCGGCTAGCTAAACCTTAGTACGCGATCGAGAACTCGCATCAGACCTTTTTTGGTATTGTGGTATGTAGTCTTCGTGGCGTAATTCCTTGATGACAACCTGTCCAGTGGAGTGTATGTTCACATCGAAGGTTATACTTTTCCGGCTTGTAGCGTTATGGTCGTCCAATTGTGTGTGTGTGTGTGTGTGTGTGTGTGTGGTGTGTGTGTGGGTGTGTGTGTGTGCGTGCGTGCGTGTGCGTGCGTGTGTGTGTGTGCGTGCGTGCGTGCGTGCGTGCGTGCGTGCGTGCGTGTGTGTGTATGTGTGTTGTTCGTGTAACTTCCTTTCGCATTTAATCGTCAGCATTATCACTTATGTGTTGCAATAGCAATGTCCAACAAAAGAAAACGGCTCACAGCTGTCATGCAGCCGTAACTTGCGAATGACTATCATGTCCGCCGACGCCACGCTTCGGAACGTACCTAGCTGTTTATCACTCATGTTGCTGATAAGGGCATCGCTTGTCCGTCGGCACCCGCGCACCACCTGCCTCTATGAGCGGATTCCTTGTGCCATTGCAGTATGTACGATAAACGCAAGTCAGCTTGGTGTTTGAGATAGTGATCGGCATTGTGCTTCCACCGCCACTAGACCCCGGGGTTGGGCGCGCGTGCCGTCGGCTCACGGCGCGACGCTCCCAACGCCACTAGACCCCCGGGGTTGGGCGTGCATGCTGTCGGCTCACGGCGTGGCGCTCACGCCACCACTAGACCCCCGGGGTCGGGCGTGCGTGCCGTCGGCTCACGGCGTGGCGCCCCCAACGCCACTATACCCCCGGGGTCAGGCGTGCGTGCCGTCGGCTCACGGTGCCACCGTCGTTCCAGCCAAGTTCGAGGACCGCGACTGCAATGTGCCGCAGCCGCAAGAGCTGCACCTGCTGGTGGCGCAGTCATACCCGATACGTGACTACCTGGCCATCGAGGCCATTCTACTGGAGTTCTTCGGGTAACTAGGGACCCTGACGCCGGGCCTGTTGGCGCTCGGCTAGCGCGCGAGACTTTCGTAACAAAGTAGCGCACGCAGCTTCCCCAAGCATCTAATGAAGAGAAGAACCAATGTTTGATACACAATCTTACGAACCAAGACCGCAAATGACGTAGCCATTAAGGACCATGCAATCAAAAGATAACCTAGGCAAAGAACAGTGATGCAACGGTGAACCAAAAATTGATAATTTATGTCGTCGTCACCTAACTGCGCACAGACCCCTCGTGTGTTGTGCACCAGCGGTGGCGGCGCGTGCCGTGCGGCCACCTGGCGGCACCCGTCACAACCTATCCTGACGCGCGTCCGGCCCGCGCCGCAGCTGGAACGTGTCGCTTGTGACGGTGGCGCACTTCGTCGAGTTCCTGGCGACGCGCGTGCTGAGCCACGGCGACATGGTGCTGGGCGCGCTGCATGAGGGGCCGGGGAGCGCGCTAACGCCGCCGCCGGCCGGCGCCGGGCACGAGCCGGCGCCGGCCGCCCTCCGCGCCGCCCTGCTCGGCTACCTGCACTACTTCATGGACGTGGCGCTGCAGGGTGAGTCGGGCTCGGCGCTGGCGACGGGAAAGCAATGTGCCGGCGCTGCGGCACATTGCTTTCGCTGGAAGACCCGTATGTACGTGAGCCTGCTTCCCTGAGGCGTGCCTCTGATCTGTACGCTGCACGCATGTCTGTTGACAATGCTTTAGCACGATTTCCTTCGTAAAGACCTCTCTACGCTTCTGCATGTCCTTAGATTTGTGCAATCTGCATAGACCAATGCATCGCGTGGCCGTGCACGCGTTCCGTATCGTTAAGGACGTGCATGTCTTGCATGCTGCAGTGGGTGGGCAGCGCTCTCCCTGCCTCGCATGCCGGGCTGGGCGGGTGGTGGGCGTGCCACCGCCGGTGGTGACGGGGTGCCGACCGGCCGTCAGACGAGCACTATGTGCTCTGCTACCCGCCGTCGCTGGTGGCGTCCGCCTGCGTGCTGGCGGCGCGCAGTCTGCTGGGCGTGTGGCCAGCCTGGCCGGCCGAGCTGGCCCGGCTCTCCGGCTACTCGGACGTCAGCCTGCTCACCTGCGTGCACGCGCTGCTCAGGTACCGCGCTGTCCCGCTCACACGCCTCTCCGAGATACGAGCCCTGCTTATACGCCCCTGTCGGAGATACGTGCCCGTCTACAGGCGCGGCTCGGGCACCGCCGGCACGAATGTCATGCCGGCCTTAGCGTCACGGCGGCCTGCCTGCCAGTCGTCTGCCAGGGCTGGAGACGCTGGCAGAGATCGCCGGTCACGCTCTCCTCCGTGACAAGAGCGATGTCACTGTACTGGCAGCGATCATACCAGCCGGCCTGGGGACGCGGAGCACTGACATCCCGCCATCTGCCCGCCCAGCCAGTCTCGTCACGTTCTGCCGATAGGGCGATGTACGCGGAAAGAGCGGGACGTCTGTCTGGAGGCCAATGCGGAGATGGGGAGTCCACACTGAGCGGTGCGTTCTGCCGACAGGACAATGTACGCGGACAGAGCGGACGTCTGTCTGGAGGCCGATGCGGAGATGGGGAGTCCATACTGAGCAATGCGTTCCGCCGACAGGGCGATGTACGCGGACAGGACGGACGTCTGTCTAGAGGCCGATGCGGAGATGGAGAGTCCACACTGAGCAGCGCGTTCTGCCCACAGGGCAATGTACGCGGACAGAGCGGACGTCTCTCTGGAGGCCGATGCGGAGATGGAGAGTCCACACTGAGCGGACCCCGCTGTTGGCCCGACATGCTCACGTCAACTACAATCGGCGCTCACCGATGCCGGAGAGGATCGTCTTTGCCAGGCTCCTTGTTGTGTTTGATGAGAATATTTATTAGTTGGTTGTCCGTTAACCAGATTTGTAATGAAACTGCTGTCGGTGGCATCCACCTCTGACTGCCGAGCTCGGCGCGGAGTTGTTGCGTGAAAGCGCTTAGCTTTACCGGAGTTCTGAAAGCCATAGGTCTCACGAGTTGCGCACCATGTATTATCATCGGACGCCTAACGTAGGCCGACAGAGCACGCACAATACACATCACAGTTGCTCCACCACTCCAGTCATTCGCCGGCTGCATCGGCTATTTACAAACCACTCTCGGACGCCAGCCTCCCTGCCATGGTCTCGCCGTGCAGCTGCGAGTACTCACGCGCAGCCGCGAGCGAGCGGCGGCGCAGGTCGGCCCCGACGGGCCGGCCGCGGGCGCTACTTTTTCTCCTCTTTGCGCGCTTGGAGCGCGTTCGCGGCCATGCCGCCGAGCAGGGCGACCACTGTGAAGCCCTGCGCCACCACGCGCAGACGCATCATGCGCTGTGAAGTCTGCCGCCGGCCCGCCTGGAAACTCCACAGGCCGAAACTGAGCGCCGAAGCCGTCAGCAAGCACCCTGCAACAACCGCGGCGCGCATTGCAGCTGGCTGGTACGTCTCCCGAAGGCCAGCAGGTGTCCGTGGGTTTGATTGCGTCATGACAAATTTGGTATGACATCACAGTGGTCACCGAACTGGCCGTGCGAAATTGGTACCCGTAGCAGACGGGTTGCGTCGAAAGGGTATTCTACTTATCGGTACGTTGTTTACAGAACCCAAATATCATTGTTGTGCAGGTATTTGGGCACTGTCTTGTGGTGTTCTTGCATATTTTCTGTGACTTGATATTAACTCGCATCCAGATACCTGGCTATGGCACTATTCTAAAGTTATTCATCCTCCAGTCTTTTTTCTGTCACCCTGTATCATCGTCCGACCTCCTATATCATGTAGCACGAGACGTGACTCGTGTTCGAGATGCAAATAACCAATGAAGTTCACGTCTGTTAAAACCTAATAATTAACAACTTGTGACTGAAACTTGCACAGAACATATTACATTGAATAGAGGCCATTTGAAGTCTGTCAATGTCATAAATTGTGCTGATGCACACTGCACACAACACACATCTTTATGATCATATTTTCCCTGGCCTTGAGCACCATGCAGCTAATGAGGTGGCAGTATTTGCCAGCACAAGCCATTACTGCCTGAACCCTCACAATGGTGGTGGTCTGCACAAATTTCACCATGACTTGCACCAAACTATCCCAGCCCCAGGTATCTTTGGACTGGAAGGGGCTGGGGTAGAATGAGGTGCCATTTTATAGATTAGCCCCATGCTTAGCCCCAGGTCCCAGGCTTTACTGAAGGTATTTTGGCATCTGCAGATACTGTCAGGACCTTATCAGGTCATATCACCTGTCTCACTTTCTTGCCCTTAGCCTAAAGCACTCCTTTGATCAAAAAGTTATTATCCATGCATTGTG